>NW_020868011.1:0-91221 GCF_003369695.1 Bos indicus x Bos taurus
ATAGATGTTTTCTGGAACTCTCTTGCTTTTTAAATGATCCAGTGGATGTTGCAATTTGATCTCTGGTTATTCTCCTTTTCTAAACCAGTTTGAACATCTGGAAGTCCAGGGTTCACGCACTGCTGAAGCCTGGCTGAAGATTTTTGAGCATTACTTCCTGACATGTGAGATGAGAGAGCAATTGTCGTTAATTTCAGCACTTCTTGGCATTGCCTTTCTTTGGATGGATATGAAAAACTGACCTTTTCCAGTCCCATGGTCACTGCTGAGTTTTCCACATTTGTTGGCATATTGAGTGCAGCACTTTCACAGCATCATCTTTCAGGATTTCAAAATAGCTCAAGTGGAATTCCATCACTTCCCCAGCTTTTTTTGTTGTGATGCTTTCGAAGGCCCACTTGACTTCACATTCCAGGATGTCTGGCTCTAGGTGAGTGATCACACCATCAGTGACTGAGAGGATCTACCACATGCCCAAAGTCAGGGGAGGCGGCCGAGAGGAGCAGCCCACGTCGAAGGAGTGGCGGCTGCACGGGCACAGGAGGGCTGAGAGGAGCTACTCCACCTTCAAGGTCAGGAGGGGCAGCCGTGAGGAGATAGCCCTCGTCCAAGGTAAGGAGCAGTGGCTGCGCTTTCTGGAGCCGCCATGGAGATATACCCCTCGTCTAAGGTAAGAGAAACCCAAGGCAGATGGTAGGTGTTGCAAGACAGTGTCAGAGGGCAGACACACTGAAACATAATCACAAAAAACTAGCCAATCTGATCACATGGACCACAGCCTTGTCTACCTCAATGAAACTAAGCCATGCCATGTTGGGCCGCCCAGACCAGAGGGTCATGGTGGAGAGGTCTAACAGAATGTTGTCCACTGGAGAAGGGAATGGAAAACCACATCAGTATTCTTGCCTTGAGAACCACATGAAGAGTATGAAAAGGCATAATGATAGGGTACTGAAAGGGGAACTCCCCAGGTCGGTAGGTTCCCAATATGCTACTGGAGATCCATGGAGAAATTACTCCAGAAAGAATGAAGAGATGGAGCCAAAGCAAAATAATACCCAGTTGTGGATGTGACTGGGGATAGAAGCAAGGTCCGATTATGTAAAGAGCAATATTGCATAGGACGTGGAATGTCAGGTCCATGAATCAAGGTGAATTGGAAGTGGTCAAACAGGAAATGGCAGAGTGAACGTCACATTCTAGGAATCAGCAAACTAAAATGCACTGGAATGGGGAATTTAACTCAGATGACCATTACATCTACTCCTGTGTGCAGGAATCCCTTAGAAGAAATGGAGTCGTCATCCTGGTCAACAAAGAGTCTGAAACGCAGTACTTGGATGCAATCTCAAAAAACGACAGAATGATCTCTTTTCATTTCCAAGGCAAACCATTCAATATCATGGTAATCCAAGACTAGGCCCCAACCAGTAATGCTGAGGTACCTGAAGTTGAAGGTTCTATGAAGACCTACAAGACCTTTAGAACTAATTCCCCAAAAACATGTCCTTTTCATTATAGGGGACTGGAATGCAAAGTAAGATGTTAAGAAACACCTGGAGTAACAGGCAAATTTGACCTTGGAGTATGGAATGAAGCAGGGCAAACGCTAATAGAGTTCTGTCAAGAGAATGCACTGGTCATAGCAAACACCTTCTTCCACAACACAAGAGAAGACTCTACACATGGACATCACCAGATGGTCAACACCGAAATCAGATTGATTGTGTTCTTTGCAGCCAAAGATGGAGATGCTCTTTACAGTCAGCAAATAAGACTGGGAGCTGACTGTGACTCAGATCATGAACTTCTTATTGCCAAATTCAGACTTAAGGTGAAGAAAGTGGGGAGAAACCAGTAGATCATTCAGGTATGACCTCAATCAAATCCCTTATGATTATACAGTGGAAGGGAGAAATGGATTTAATGGACTAGATCTCATAGAGTGCCTGGGGAACTATGGATGGAGGTTCCTGACATTGTACAGGAGACAGGGATCAAGACCATCCCCATGGAAAAGAAATGCAAAAAAAGCAAAAAGAGGAGGCCTTCCAAATAGCTGTGAAAAGAAGAGAAGCCAAAAGCAAAGGAGAAAAGGAAAAATATAAGCATCTGAATGCAGAGTTCCAGAGAATAGCAAGGAGAGATAAGAAAGCCTTCCTCAGCAATCAATGCAAAGAAAGAGAGGAAAACAACAGAATGGGGAAGACTAGACATCTCTTCAAGAAAATCACCCTATAAAAATCATGAACTGTAAACAATAAAGTATCCATACCCCATTGCCTAGACCACATCGGTACCTCTTTTGTCTACTGTCCTATTTTTCCGATGGGCAAAACACTACCAAATTTAAATCACCCTTAATCCCTGCCACATACCCCTTTCCTGTCAGTAAATGCTCAGAATGTCGGTGCTGGACACTTTGTGCACCTTTGAAGATGGCTAAGGAGGGTCAGAGGGGTCATTTCCCTTTCCTGCTGCCTTTGAGTCTGCTCCCACATCACCTGACCTTGACGAGGTTGTATTAATCCAATCAAGGTTAAGTATCACCTTTGATCTAACAAAGTATTGCAGACACTTTCCAAAAAGATAAATACCTTATAAATTAACTCATATGTGGAACACTAAATACAAAGAAAAAGAGGGAATAACTACAAAACATTATTAAGAGACAACAAACGACACAATAATAAATACACATTCACAGAATAGAGCAGCGGGTGTCAGAGGGTGGCAGTAAAAGAGGTCCACAGGACGGTAAAAGAAAAACCTAATTTTTGGTGCTGGTCAGTTTTATGGTCAGTTCTCAAACCACTCGTGGTGGGCTCTGCTGGCCCCAGTTGGTCCAGGAACAACAGTCCCTGACACTTGCCTGTAGACCCCTGCTGAGATACTCTGAAGCCTGCTGTCTGGACTCCCAGGGTTCTGGAGGAAGAGCTGGCGCAGGGCACCTGAGGATGAGGGCTGAGCTGATTCTGGGGCTTCCTGTGGCTGTAGGCAGTGCACAGGCTGACCACATTCTCCAAGCAGGGGACTGACATGGGGGCATTGTTAACGGTCATAAGTGGCCCTGGGGATCTGGGAGGCCCTGATTCTGTGGTTTTCATACAGTCTTCCCATGTTCCTCTTTCCCCTCCATTACAAGATCTATCTTGAGTCAAAATAGTATTAAGATGATCTTCATGGGTGGTCCTAAGATAGCAGAGGAATGGGACGGGGATACCACTTTCTCCCCCACAAATTCATCAAAAGAACTTTTAAACGCTGAGTAAATTCCACAAAACAACTTCTGAATGCTGGCAGAGGACATCAGGCACCCAGAAAAGCAGCCCATTCTCTTCAAAAGGAGGTAGGAAAAAATAAAAAGACAAAAAATAGACAAAAGAGGTAGGGACAGAGCTCCATCCCAGGAAGGGAGTCTTAAAAAAAGAGAAGTTTCCAAACACCAGGAAACACTCACTGCCAAGTCTGTGGCGAGCCTTGGAAGCATAGAGGGCAACATAACAAGGAAGAAAACTAAATAAATAATTAAAACCCACAGATTACGAGCCCAACGGTAAGTCCCCCAGTGGAGAAGCAGCGCAGAAGCCTGAACCTTCCACTAGCAAGCGGGGGCTGGGCACGGAGGCATGGGCTGCATTGCTTAGAGTAAGGATCTGGCCTGAATGCTCCGAGCGCAATCTAAGCGAACTAACATGGGCTAGCAAACCAAACTGTGGGATAACTACCACGTGAAAAGCCAGCCCTAACTTAAGACACCACCAGGCCCGCGCACAGAACAAAGGACTAAACAGAGATAGCTGGCTGCAGACCACCCCCCTCTGGTGACAGGCAGCCAGAGCCAGAAGGGGGCAATCGCAGCCCCAGAGAGACATTATATACCAAACTGTAAGCAGGCTTCTTTGCTAACTAAGACTTCTTGAGGTTCTGGACGGTCAACATCCACCTGATAAGGTGCGCCGGTTATACACCCAGAAAACCCAGTGGCAGGGATGGGGGAGGCAATAAGTCGCAGTGACTGTGCTCTCCAAACACCTCATCACCTGAGCTACTCAGATCTGGGAAGGGCACAAAACGCAGGCCCAACGGAGTCTGCACCTCTGAGGACTACCCAAGTGCCTGAACCTGAGCAGCTAGACCTGGGAGGTGCATGCACCCCAGGGCCAGCCTCGGACAGTTCCTGGTGGAGCAACCTAGAACCTGAGCAGTGTGGGCAGGGAGGGTACCTGCACCGTGAGCAGGGGCAGGCCCAGTGTGGCTGAGGTACTGTGAGCACATGCCAGTGTTATTTGTTTCCAGCGTCCCTCCCTCCCCCACAGCATGACTGAATGAGTGAATCTAAAAAAAGTGTCCACCACCACCCACTTTGTGTCAGGGTAGAAATCAGACAATGAAGAGACCAGCAAACAGAAGAAGCTAAAACAGAGGGAACCGCCTTAGAAGTAACAGGTGCAATAGATTAAAACCCTGTCGTTAGTACCGACTACATAGGAAGGGGCCTATAGATCTTGAGAAATATAAGCCGGATCAAGGAACTATCCAAAAATGAACTGACCCCACATTACCCACAACAACACCAGACAAAGTCCTAGATATATTTTTACTATTTTTATGATCATTTAAAAAATTTTTTAAGTCATCTATTATTCATTTAACTTTCACTTTTATAACCTACTATTACTTTGTTAAAAAAAAAAAAAAGATCCTATTTTTTAAAAGCAAACTTCAGTGTGTGTATATATATATATATATATATATATATATATATATATATATTATACTTTTTGTGACTCTGTTTTTTTCTCTCTCTTTTTTTCTTCTTTACTTTAATATTGTATTTTTGAAATTCCAAACTCTACTCTAGATTTTTAATCTTTGCTTTTTGGTATTTGTTATCAATTTTGTACCTTTAAGAACCCAATCTTTAGTACCCATTTTTACTTGGGAGCAAGATTACTGGCTTGACTGCTCTTTCCCCCTTTGGACTCTCGTTTTTCCTCACCAGGTCTCCTGTGTCTCCTCCCTATGCCCTCTCTTCCCTACCCAACTCTGAATTTCTGTGTGTTCCAGATGGTGGAGAACACTTAGGAAACAGATTACTGGCTGGATATGTCTCTCTCCTTTTGATTCCCCCCTTTTATCCTCCTGGCCACCTCTGTCTCCTTCCTCCCTGTTCTCTTCTCTGTATAACTCTGTGAACATCTCTGAGCGGTCCTGTTGTAGAGTGCACATAAGGAAGTGATTACTGGCTAGCTTGCTGTCTCCTCTACTGATTCCACCTCATATCATTTGGGTCACCTCTAACACTCTCCTCCCTCTTCTCTTCTCCATGTAAATCTGTGAACCTCTCTCGGTGTCCCTCACTGTGGAGAAACTTTTCATCTTTAACCTAGATGTTTTATCAACGGTGCTGTATAGAAGGAGATGTCTTGAGACTACTGTAAACATAAGACTGAAAACCAGAAGCAGGAGGCTTAAGTCCAAACCCTGAGAACACCAGAGAACTCCTGACTCCAGGGAACACTAATTGACAGGAGCTCATCAAACACCTCCACACCTACACTGAAACCAAGCACCACCCAAGGGCCAACAAGTTCCAGAGCAAGACATACCATGCAAATTCTCAAGCAACACAGGAACACAGCCCTGAGCTCCAATATAGGGGCTGTCCAAAGTTACTCTAAAACCATTGACATCTCATAACTCATTACTGGACACTTCATTGCCCTCCAGAGAGAAGAAATCCAGCTCCACCCACCAGAACACCGACACAAGCTTCCCCAACTAAGAAACCTTGACAAGCCACCTGTAAACCCCACCCACAGTGAGGAAACTCCACAATAAAGAGAACTCCACAAACTGCCAGAATACAGAAAGGACACCCCAAACTCAGCAATTTAAACAAGATGAAGAGACAGAGGAATACCCAGCAGGTAAAGGAACAGGATAAATGCCCACCAAACCAAACAAAAGCCAAAGAGATAGGGAGTCTACCTGATAAACAATTCCGAATAATGATAGTGAAATTGATCCAAAATCTTGAAATCAAAATGGAATAACAGATAAATAGCCTGGAGACAAGGATTGAGAAGATAAAAGAAAGGTTTAACAAGGACCTAGAAGAAATAAAAAAGAGTCAAAATATAATGAATAATGCAATAAATGAGATTAAAAAAAAACACTCTGGAGGCAACAAATAGTAGAATAACAGAGGCAGAAGACAGGATTAGTGAATTAGAAGATAGAATGATAGAAATAAATGAATCAGAGAGGAAAAACGAAAAACGAATTAAAAGAAATGAGGACAACCTCAGAGACCTCCAGGACAGTGTTAAACAGCCCAACGTTCGAATCCTAGGAGTCCCAGAAGAAGAAGACAAAAAGGAAGACCATGAGAAAATACTTGAGGAGATAATAGTTGAAAACTTCCCTAAAATGGGGAAGGAAACAATGACCCAAGTCCAAGAAACCCAGAGAGTCCCAAACAGGATAAACCCAAGGTGAAACACCCCAAGACACATATTAATCAAATTAACAAAGATCAAACACAAAGAATGAATATTAAAAGCAGCAAGGGAAAAACAACAAATAACACACAAGGGAATTCCCATAAGGATAACAGCTGATCTTTCAATAGAAACTCTTCAAGCCAGGAGGGAACTGCAAGACATACTTTAAGTGATGAAAGAAAATATCCTACAGCCCAGATTATTGTACCCAGCAAGGATGTCATTCAAATATGAAGGAGAAATCAAAAGCTTTACAGACAAGCAAAAGCTGGGAGAATTCAGCACCACCAAACCAGCTCTCCAACAAATACTAAAGGATATTCTCTAGACAGGAAACACAAAAATGGTGTATAAATTCAAACCCAAAACAATAAAGTAAATTGCAAGGGGATCATACTTATAAATATTTACCTTAAACGTAAATGGGTTGAATGCCCCAACAAAAAGACAAAGACTGGCTGAATGGATACAAAAACAAGACCCCTACATATGCTGTCTACAAGAGACCCACCTCAAAACAGGGGACACATATAGACTGAAAGTGAAAGGCTGGAAAAAGATTTTCCATGCAAATAGAGACCAAAAGAAAGCAGGAGTAGCAATACTCATATCAGATAAAATAGACTTTAAAACAAAGGCTGTGAAAAGAGACAAAGAAGGTCACTACATAATGATCAAAGGATCAATCCAAGAAGAAGATATAACAATTATAAATATATATGCACCAAAAATAGGAGCACTGCAATATGTAAGACAAATGCTAACATGTATGAAGGGAGAAATTAACAATAACACAATAATAGTGGGAGACTTTAATACCCCACTCACACCTATGGATAGGTCAACTAAACAGAAAATTAACAAGGGAACACAAACTGTAAATGATACAATAGACCAGTTAGACCTAATTGATATCTATAGGACATTTCATCCCAAAACAATGAATTTTACCTTTTTCTCAAGTGGACACGGAGCCTTCTCCAGGATAGATCACATCCTGGGTCATAAATCTAGCCTTGGTAAATTTAAAAAAACTGAAATCATTCCAAGCATCTTTTCTGACCACAATGCAGTAAGATTAGATCTCAATTACAGAAGAAAAACTATTGAAAATTCCAACATATAGAGGCTGAACAACACGCTGCTGAATAACCAACAAATCACAGAAGAAATCAAAAAAGAAATCAAAATTTGCATAGAAACGAATGAAAATGAAAACACAACAACCCAAAACCTGTGGGACACTGTAAAAGCAGTCCTAAGGGGAAAGTTTGTAGCAATACAGGCATACCTCAAGAAACAAGAAAAATGTCAAATAAATAACCTAACTCTATACCTAAAGCAACTAGAAAAGGAAGAAATGAAGAACCCCAGGGTTAGTAGAAGGAAAGAAATCTTTAAAATTAGGGCATAAATAAATGCAAAAGAAACAAAAGAGACCATAGCAAAAATCAACAAAGCCAAAAGCTGGTTCTTTGAAAGGATAAATAAAATTGATAAACCATTAGCCAGACTCATCAAGAAACAAAGGGAGAAAAATCAAATCCATAAAATTAGAAATGGAAATGGAGAGATCACAACAGACAACACAGAAATACAAAGGATCATAAGAGACTACTATCAACAATTATATGCCAATAAAATGGGCAACGTGGAAGAAATGGACAAATTCTTAGAAAAGTACAACTTTCCAAAGCTGGACCAGGAAGAAGTAGAAAATCTTAACAGACCCATCACAAGCACGGAAATTGAAACTGTAATCAGAAATCTTCCAGCAAGCAAAAGCCCAGGTACAGACGGCTTCACAGCTGAATTCTACCAAAAATTTAGAGAAGAGCTAACACCTATCCTGCTCAAACTCTTCCAGAAAATTGCAGAGGAAGGTAAACTTCCAAACTCATTCTATGAGGCCACCATCACGCTAATACCAAAACCTGACAAAGATGCCACAAAAAAAGAAAACTACAGGCCAATATCACTGATGAACATAGATGCAAAAATCCTTAACAACATTTTAGCAATCAGAATCCAACAACACATTAAAAACATCATACACTATGACCAAGTGGGCTTTATACCAGGGATGCAAGGATTCTTCAATATCCATAAATCAATCAACGTAATACACCACATTAACAAATTGAAAAATAAAAACCATATGATTATCTCAATAGATGCAGAGAAAGCCTTTGACAAAATTCAATATCAATTTATGATAAAAACTCCTCTCCAGAAATCAGGAATAGAAGGAACATACCTCAACATAATAAAAGCTATATATGACAAACCTACAGCAAACATTATCCTCAATGGTGAAAAATTGAAAGCATTTCCTCTGAAGTCAGGAACAAGACAAGGGTGCCCACTTTCACCATTACTATTCAACATAGTTTTGGAAGTTTTGGCCACAGCAATCAGAGCAGAAAAAGAAATAAAAGGAATCCAAATTGGAAAAGAAGAAGTAAAACTCTCACTGTTTGCAGATGACATGATCCTCTACATAGAAATCCCTGAAGACTCCACCAGAAAATTACTAGAACTAATCAATGAATATAGTAAAGTTGCAGGATATAAAATCAAAACACAGAAATACCTTGCATTCCTATACACTAATAATGAGAAAACAGAAAGAGAAATTAAGGAAACAATTCCATTCACCATTGCAATGAAAAGAATAAAATACTTAGGAATATATCTACCTAAAGAACGTAAAGACCTGTATATAGAAAACTATAAAACACTGGTGAAAGAAATCAAAGATGACACTAATAGATGGAGAAATATACAATGTACATGGATTGGAAGAATGAATATAGTGAAAATGAGTATACTACCCAAAGCAATCTATAGATTCAATGCAATCCCTATCAAGCTACCAACGGTATTCTTCACAGAGCTAGAACAAATAAGTTCACAATTTGTATGGAAATACAAAAAACCTCGAATAGCCAAAGCAATCTTGAGAAAGAAGAATGTAACTGGTGGAATCAACCTGCCTGACTTCAGGCTGTACTACAAAGCCAAAGTCATCAAGACAGTATGGTACTGGCACAAACACAGAAATATAGATCAATGGAACAAAATAGAAAGCCCAGAGATAAATCCACACACATATGGACACCTTATCTCTGACAAAGGAGGCAAGAATATACAATGGATTAAAGATAATCTCTTCAACAAGCGGTGCTGGGAAAACTGGTCAACCACTTGTAAAAGAGTGAAACTAGAACACTTTCTAACACCTTACACAAAAATAAACTCAAAATGGATTAAAGATCTAAATGTAAGACCAGAGACTATAAAACTCCTAGAGGAGAACATAGACAAAACACTCTCCGACATACATCACAGCAGGGTCCTCTATGACCCACCTCCCAAAATATTGGAAATAAAAACAAAAATAAACAAATGGGACCTAATTAAACTTAAAAACTTCTGCACAACAAAGGAAACTATAAGCAAGGTGAAAAGACAGCCTTCAGAATGGGAGAAAATAACAGCAAATGGAGCAACTGACAAACAACTAATCTCAAAAATATACAAGCAACTCCTACAGCTCAATTCCAGAAAAATAAATGACCCAATTAAAAAATGGGCCAAAGAACTAAATAGACATTTCTCCAAAGAAGACATACAGAAGGCTAACAAACACATGAAAAGATGCTCAACATCACTCATTATCAGAGAAATGCAAATCAAAACCACTATTAGGTAGCATTTCACACTAGTCACAATGGCTGTGATCCAAAAGTCTACAAGCAGTAAATGCTGGAGAGGGTGTGGAGAAAATGGAACCCTCTTACACTGTTGGTGGGAATGCAAACTAGTACAGCCACTATGGAGAACAGTGTGGAGATTCCTTAAAAAACTGGAAATAGAACTGTCCTATGATCCAGCAATCCCACTGCTGGGCATACACACTGAGGAAACCAGAAGGAAAAGGGACATGTGTACACCAATGTTCATCGCAGCACTGTTTATAATAGCCAGGACATGGAAGCAACCCAGATGTCCATCAGCAGATGAATGGATAAGAAAGCCGTGGTACATGTACACAATGGAGTATTACTCAGCCATTAAAAAGAATACATTTGAATCAGTTGTAATGAGGTGGATGAAACTGGAGCCTACTATACAGAGTGAAGTAAGGCAGAAAGAAAAACACCAATACAGTATACTAACGCATATATATGGAATTTAGAAAGATGGTAACAATAACCCTGTATATGAGACAGCAAAAGAGACACTGATGTATAGAACAGTCTTTTTGACTCTGGGGAGGAGGGAGAGAGTGGGATGATTTAGGAGAATGGCATTGAAACATGTATAATATTATATATGAAACGAGTCACCAGTCCAGGTTTGATGCATGATACTGCATGCTTGGGGCTGGTGCACTGGGACGACCCTGAGGGATGGTATGGGGAGGGAAGACAGAGGACGGTTCAGGATGGTGAACACATATATACCTTGGCAGATTCATTTTGATATGTGGCAAAATGAATACAATACTGTACAGTTAAAAAATAAAATAAAAATGTTTTTAAAAAAAGGAAAAGACCTTGAACTTGGACAGATTGGGGGCAGGAGGAGAAGGGGACGACAGAGATGAGATGGCTGGATGGCATCACTGACTCGATGGATAAGAGTTTGAGTGAACTCTGGGAGTTGGTGATGGACAAGGAGGGCTGGCGTGCTGCGATTCATGGGGTCACAAAGAGTCAGACACGACTGAGCACCTGAACTGAACTGAACTGAACTTCCTCCTTAATAAAACAATGAAACTTGATGTCTTATCCCAAATATATTCCTTATAGCAATATATAGGGGTAGGCCATTTTACAAGATGGGATTAAGAAATGAAGTAATTTGTTCAAAGGAGTGCAGATTGAATGTAGGGAGCACTTGAACTCAAGCCCAAGTGGGTTTGACTCCAAAGACCTTGATTTATTAAATATTCAACAATCCCAGAAAACTAATGTATCCACTGAATTACATAAAATCAACAAATACTTTAGCTCAAGTGTGATCTGTGCATCACTTGGGACATACTTATCCTACAAGGTTATGTGTTGCTCACCTGCAATCCAAGCTAAACTGGGTGTCCTGTATTTTCCCTGCAGCCCTCCTCAGGTGACAGCATGCTCCAGGCTGTGCTGTGGTGACATTGCCTCCAGATTTTAGCATCTTCAAAGAGCCAAAGTTAATTCTCGCTTAAATGATGCCAACCCAGGAGGAACCGGGTCCTTTGATCAGATCCCCCACCCCCGAGGAGCAGGCACTACCGTGGGTGCTGCTGGTCCTCTGTTGAGCAAAGCACTCTCAGGACACTGGTGAATAAAGGCCCCGGGCCTGAAGGGAAACATCAGTTCTGCTCAGAATTCATTAACCAAGCAGGTCCAGTTGTTTAGTAACTCAGTTGTGGCCCACTGTTTGTGACCCATGGACTGTTGCCCACCAGGCTCCTCTGTCCATGGGATTCTCCAGGCAAGCATACCAGAATGGGTTGCCATTCCCTTCTCCAGGGGATCTTCCCGACCCATGGATCAAAACTGCATCTCCTGCATTGGCAGATGGGCTCTTTGTCACTAGGGCCACCTGAGAAGCCCCTTATCTGGTATCCTTTGGTGCTTTTCACTCAAGAATACATTGATGAATTACCTGTATTAAGAAATACTCTAGCCCATGAAGCCTCACCTGCTTGTGGTCTGTGCAATAGTTTGCTTAGGATGGATCAATTCTCTCTGTAAATGGTAGCAAAAAAAAAAAAAAATGTTGAGAGTGAAAAAACATCATTTTAATTTCCAAAATTCCTTCTCATTTTTCGATTGTAAAAGGTGTATGTGTGTTGGGTTGTTGTTGTTCAGTCAATCAGTTGTGTCCAATTCTTAGCGACCCATGGATTGAAGGTGTTTATTCTGAAAAGAGAAAGGGACAGATGGAGAGACATGAAATAAAGTTGAAAAAAAGAAATGAATAATTTTATAACAGAATTCAATGTTTCATGATTTTTCTCCAAAAAATGCACCAAACCTCAGAGTCATAAGCAGAAGTGAGAATCAATGTGGTAACCCTGACTTCCTGCAAACCACTTCCTTTACGACAGGCAAACACTTGGACCATGTGTCCATAGATGAAACATCCTCAAATTAGGCCCAGGCCCAGATGAACATCTGTGGTAGGAATACAAACACTTTCTTTCCAGCTGAAGTTTTCAAACTCTCTCCCAGATTGCCTGGGTGTGCCACCAGACTCATCACTCATTATCAGTTCAGTTCAGTTCAATCGCTCAGTTGTGTCCAACTCTTTGTGGCCCCATGAATCACAGCACGCCAGCCCTCCCTGTCTATCACCAACTCCCGGAGTTAACTCAGACTCACGTCCATTGAGTCTGTGATGCCATCCAGCCATCTCATCCTCTGTCATCCCCTTCTCCTCCTGACCTCAATGCCTCCCATAATTAGAGTCTTTTCCAAGGAGTCAACTCTTCACATGAGGTGGCCAAAGTACTGGAGTTTCAGCTTTAGCATCATTCCTTCCAAAGAAATCCCAGGGTTGATCTCCTTCAGAATGGACTGGTTGGATCTCCTTGCAGTCCAAGGGACTCTCAAGAGTCTTCTCCAACATCACAGTTCAAAATCATCAATTCTTTGGTGCTCAGCTTTCTTCACAGTCCATACATGACCACTGGAAAAACCATAGCCTTGACTAGATGAACCTTTGTTGGCAAAGTAATGTCTCTGCTTTTCAATATGCAATCTAGGTTGGTCATAACTTTTCTTCCAAGAAGTAAGTGTCTTTTAATTCATGGCTGCAGTCACCATCTACAGTGATTTGGAAGCCCCCCAAAAGTAAAGTCTGACACTGTTTCCACTATTTCCCCATCTATTTGCCATGAAGTGATGGGACCAGATGCCATGATCTTCGTTTTCTTAAAGTTGAGGTTTAAGCCAACTTTTTCACTCTCCTGTTTCACTTTCATCAAGAGGCTTTTTAGTTCTTCTTCACTTTCTGCCATAAGGATGGTGTCATCTGCATGTCTGAGGTTATTGATATTTCTCCTGGCAATCTTGATTCCAGCTTGTGCTTCTTCCAGCCCAGCATTTCTCATGATGTACTCTGCATATAAGTTAAATAAGCAGGGTGACAATATACAGCCTTGACGTTTTGCTTTTCCTATTTGGAAACAGTCTGTTGTTCCGTGTAGAGTTCTAACTTTTGCTTCCTGACCTGCATACAGATTTCTCAAGAGGCAGGTAAGGTGGTCTGGTATTCCCATCTCTTGAAGAATTTTCCACAGTTTATTGTGATCCACACAGTCAAAGCCTTTGGCATAGTCAATAAAGCCAAAATAGATGTTTTTCTGGAACTCTCTTGCTTTTGCTATGATTCAGCAGATGTTGGCAATTTGGTCTCAGGTTCCTCTGCCTTTTCTAAAACCGGCTTGAACAACTGTAAGTTCATGGTTCATGTATTGCTGAAGCCTAGATTGGGGAATTTTGAGCATTATTTTAGTAGCATGTGAAATGAGTGCAATCATGCATTAGTTTAAGCATTCTTTGGCATTGCCTTTCTTTGGGATTGGAATGAAAACTGACCTTTTCCAGTCCTATGGCCACTGCTGAGTTTTCCAAATGTGCTGGCGTATTGAGTGCAGCACTTTCACAGCATCATCTTTCAGGATTTGAAATAGCTCAACTGGAATTCCATCACCTCCACTACCTTTGTTCGTAGTGATGCTTTCTAAGGTCCACTTGACTTCACATTCCAAGATGTCTGGCTCTACGTGAGTGATCACATCATTGGTGGCTGAGAGGAGCTCCCCCACATCCGAGGAGTGGCAAATGCATGGGCACAGGAGGGCTGAGAGGAGCTACTCCATCTTCAAGATCAGGAGGGGCAGCCATAATGAGATAGCCCTCGTCCAAGGTAAGGAGCAGCGGCTGCACTTTATGGAGCAGCCATGAAGACATACCCCACGTCCAAGGTAAGAAAAACCCAGGGAAGATGGTAGGTGTTGCAAAAGGGCATCAGAGGCAGACACACGGAAAACACAATCACAGAAAAGTAGCCAATCTGATCACACGGACCACACCTCGTCTAAGTCAATGAAACTAAGCTATGCCACGAGGGGCTGCCTAAGACGGGAGGGTCATGGTGGAGAGGTATGACAGAATTGGTCCACTGGAGAAGGGAATGGAAAACCACGTCAGTATTCTTGCCTTGAGAATCCCATGAACAGTATGAAAAGGCAAAATGATAGGATACTGAAAGGGGAACTCCCCAGGCTGTTAGGTGCCCAATATGCTACCGGACATCCTTAGAGAAATAACTCCAGAAAGAGGGAAGGGATGGAGCCAAAGCAACAAAATACCCAGTTGTGGATGTTACCAGTGATAGAAGCAAGCTCCGATGCTGTAAAGAGCAATATTGCATAGGAACCTGGAATGTCAGGTCCATGAATCAAGGCAAATAGGAAGTGGTCCAACAGGAGATGGCAAGAGTGAACATTGACATTCTCGGAATCAGTGAACTAAAATGCACTGGAATGGGTGAATTTAACTCAGATGACCATTATATCTACTACTGTTGGCAGGAATCCCTTAGAAGAAATGGAGTCACCACCATGGTCAACAAAAGCGTCCGAAATGCAGTACTTGGATGCAATATCAAAAACGACAGCATGATCTCTGTTCGTTTCCAAGGCAAACCATTCAATATCATGATAATCCAAGCCTAGGCCCCAACCAGTAAGGTTGAGGAAGGTGAAGTTGAATGGTTCTATGAAGACCTACAAGACCTCTTAGAACTAACACCCAAAAAACATGTCCTTTTAATTATAGGGAACTGTAATCCAAAAGTAGGAAGTCAACAAACACCTGAAGTAACAGGCAAATTTGGACTTGGTGTACGGAATGAAGCAGGGCAAAGGCTGACAGAGTTTTGCCAAGAGAACGCACTGGTCATAACAGACACCCTCTTCCAACAAAACAAGATAAGACTCTACACACGGACATCACCAGATGGTCAACACCAAAATCAGACTGATTCTATTCTTTGCAGCCAAAGATGGAGACACTCTTTACAGTCACAAAAACAAAAATGGGAGCTGACTGTGGCTCAGATCATGAACTCCTTCTTGCCAAATTCAGACTTAAAGTGAAGAAAGTGGGGAAAACCACTAGACCATTCAGGTATGGCCTCAATCAAATCCGTTATGATTATACAGTGGAAGGGAGAAATAGATTTAAGGGACTAGATCTGACAGGCAGAGTGCCTGAGGAACTATGGAAAGAGGTTCCTGACATTGTACAGGAGACAGGGATCAAGACCATCCCCATGGAAAAGAAATGCAAAAGAATGACTGTCAGAGGAGGCCTTCCAAATAGCTGTGAAAAGAAGAGAAGCCAAAAGCAGAGGAGAAAAGGAAAGATATAAGCATCTGAATGCAGAGTTCCAGAGAATAGCAAGGAGAGATAAGAAAGCCTTCCTCAGCTATCAGTGCAAAGAAAGAGAGGAAAACAACAGAATGGGAAAGACTAGACATCTCTTCAAGAAAATCACCCTACAAAAATCATGAACTGTAAACATTAAAGTATCAATACCCCATCACCTAGAACACATCGGTACCTCTTTTGTCTACTGTCCCATTTCTCTGATGGACACACACCACCAAATTTAAATCATCCTTAATCCCAGCCACATACCACTTACCTGTCAGTAAAGGCTCAGAATGTCAGTGAAGGACACTCTGTGCACCTTTGAAAGTGGCTAAGGAGGGTCAGAGGAGTCATTTCCCTTTCCTGCTGCCTTTGAGTCTGCTCCCACATCACCTGACCTTGACGAGGTTGTATTAATCCAATCAAGGTTAAGTATCACCTTTGATCTAACAACATCTTGAAGACACTTTCTGAAAAGAGAAATACTTTATAAATTAACTCATATGTGGAACACTAAACGCAAAGATAAAGAGGGAATAAGTACAAAAGATTATTAAGAGATAGCAAACGACACAAGAATAAACACACATTCACAGAACAGAGCAGCAGGTTTCCGAGGGTAGCAGTAAAAGAGGCCCACAGGACAGTAAAAGAAAAACCCCGTTCTTGGTGGTGGTCAGTTTTATGGCATGCCAGAGTTGAAATCTATTTTTATAGAAATAAAACATGTACTATTGTAACCCAAAGATACCCTAGAAAAAGAAGTACTTAAAAATTACATTATCCATGCCTCAGTGCATCCCTTGTGACTCAGCAGGTAAAGAATCTGTCTGCAATGAGGGAGACCTGGGTTCCATCCCTGGGTTGAGATGATCCCCTGGAGAAGAGAAAGGCCTCCCACTCCAGTATTCTTGCCTGGAGAATTCCACGGAGTATACAGTCCATGGGGTCGCAAAGAGTTGGACACAACTGAGCAACTTTCCCTCACTGCACTGAGAGACAAGGGGGTGGTGACCCTCAGCCTGAGCAAGGGTAGATAAGTGCCTGGTTGGTCAGGGAGTTCTTGAACCACTTGTGCTGCCCTCTGCTGGCCCTTCTTGGTCCAGGAGCAACAGTCCCTGACACTTGCCTGTAGCCCCCTGCTGAGATACTCAGAAGCCTGCTGTCTGGACTCCCAGGTTTCAGGAGGAATAGCTGGCGCAGGGTACCTGAGGATGAGGGCTGAAGTGATTCTGGGGCTTCCTGTGGCTGTAGGCACTCCACAGGCTGACCACATTTTCCAAACAGGGGACTGACATGGGGGCATTGTTAACATGCATAAGTGGCCCCGGGGATCTGGGAGGCCCTGATTCTGTGTTTTTCATACAGTCCTCCCATGCTCCTCTTTCCCCTCCATTACAAGATCTATCTTGAGTCAAAATAGTATTAAGATGATCGTCAAGGCTTAGAGATAAAAACCACACACAAAATGTTTTCTATGGTAAAACTTTATTAAAATTCACTTTTTCACTGGTAAACTTTATAAAATTTGTGGGAGACAGTATATCAATCCTACCAAAAGTATCATTCAGAAGCAAGGCAGCAACTGATTCCAACTAGTTTTTCATACCAGGATGACATAATAGGGCTTCCCTAGTGGCTCAGTCTGTAAAGAATTTGCCTGCAGTGCAGGAGGCCTGGGTTCAATCCCTGGGTTGGGAAGATCCCCTGGAGGAGGGCATGACAACCCACTCCAGGATGCTTGCCTGGAGAATCCCCATGGACAGAGGAGCCTGGTGGACTGCAGTCCATGGGGTCCAAAAGAGTTACACACGACTGAGCAACTAAGAGTAGCATTCCATGATAACAAAGTCACATGATACATAATAACAAAATCAAAAATTTCCTGATGAGCATAAATACAAAAGATCTTAATAAACTATTAGCATATTACATTCAACAGTATGTAATTATATATACATATGAAATGGATCTTGACCTATTGCTGATTTGATCTAGGGCAGAAGGAAGGCCCTGCACGGGTTGGTTGCAGGGCCTGCCTGACCAGGGTGTTGAATGTGACCAAATGATCTTCCTACATCTCTTGAGAGGACTGTAATTTTTCTTGTTTATTCTGAAAACACAGAAAGAAATATTTCAAAGCAAAGCTTTGTAGTAACATTTAATGACACTTGATAAGCACAGCCATGGGAATTTTCCCCACTGTGATTTATAGTGCAAGACTCCACAGAGACCACTAGACTTCTGTCAGGACAGGGCATAGCTGACCTTCTGCAGAGCAGAGTCAGGCCATTTAGGCAGGTTCCAAATGTTCAGATACAGATACTAGCATCCAACACAGACACTACCATCATCAACTACAGATACTACCATCACTTCCTATCTACACAATGGTTAAAGTCACTCCTAGAATTTGCCTCAATTACTTATACTAGTTTTAGGTTGACAGCTTGACATTCGGTTGGATGAGTGCCATGGGACAGACTCGGATTCCATGAGGAGACAGGGCAGTGTGTGCAGCTGTGTGTCCCCAGTGTGGTCCGGTCTCACTGCTGTCTCGCCCACCAGGGTGGGGAGTCCTGCTTCACCGGGAACAGCTGCTCCCTCTAACACCCAGCCAACCTGCCAGAGTCACAGTCATGTCAGGCGCTGGAGGATGAGTCTCAGTTGCCACTGGCGTCTTCATCCCAGTCACTCTCTTTTGAGGAAGAAGACACCTGGAGGTCATCATAGAGGGTGCTCGGGGGCCCGGGGACAGCATGTTCGTCTGGCTCCTGGTCAACGGACAGGCTCTGAGCAGGAGGGGCTGGCCGCTCCGTAGACCACGGAGACGGGGGCGCAGTGCACCGGCAGCTCCAGCAGCCTTCGCCGTCTCTCAGGAAGAGCATCCTCAGAGGCTGTGCCCGGACGCAGATGATGGGTGGGGGGTGGGCTGCGGAGAGGCGCGCACGCTCCTGGAGGGAGATCTGTCCACTGGAGGCTGGAGGTCAAAGTGCTGCCCCTGAGCAGGTGTCTCCATGGATACACGGGCGGCCACTCTCAGTCCACGTCCAGCTGTGCTAGGTGGAGGAGGGAGATTCAGGAAGGCCCCCCCAGTCAGCTGCAAAGTTGTGAGTGTTCCACACTCTCCTTAGTGACTTCAGGGCCTAGTGTGAGCTCCTGAGTATGGCCCCTGAGGACGTGGCTCCTGTCTCTGTCTCCCCAGTTTCCCTGTCCTTTCTAGGGATGGCTCAGCACAGTGTCAACAAGGAGAGGAACCTTCTCCAGATTACAGCACAGACCTTGTGTCCCACCTCCTGGCCGCTCACCTCTGCCTTTCCTCCTCCTCTCTCTCAGCCATGTTAAGGGTCCCTGGGGTCCCTTAAGGTTAAGTGCATCCTGCAGCTTCCATGCCAGGTTCTCCTTACCAAATCTGGACCCCAAGGGCAGGGGGACCAGCGCCCCTTGCCAGCGCTTCATGGGGCACCTGAGGCTCCTTGCTGTGTGCCCACAGGCTCCACAGTCCTTACACTTCACCTGTGGGTGGAGGAGAACTAGGCCAGTGAGTCATCAGAAGCCACAGGCACTAGGCCAAAGGGAATGAAAGGATGGATGGAGAGCATTGCATGCTGGTTCTGGAGAAAGGACGTGGTCCCTCAGGTGCCGGGGTAGTTACAATCTTGTGATTCCCAAAGCCCTCATCGGGAGCATCAGAGGAGGAGGGGCTGGCGGTCTAAGGTGAGCAATAAGAGCCCCATTGAAAGGTCTGGATGAAACCAGGGCAGACATAACCCCGAGGAGCCCCGATGGTTCCTCCTAGGCTCTGAGTGGCCCAATCTGCTGGGGAGGGAGGTCCAGGCAGCTATCTTTGGATGCGAATGCACTAGTGAGTTATGGACCCAGAATATTCCAGGTCTAAACCCTGTCTCTGCAGTTCATGCCACCCGCAGATTCCCTGTGGGTCCAAGCCTCCACTCACCATGGAGTCTTTCTCCTGTGGTAGGGGAGCCATCTGCCTCCCAGGTCCCGGCTTTTGCTTGCTCACTTTCTGGTCTTGAAAGAGTTGGCAGGCTCTCAGCCATCTGTAATGACCAGCCATCTTCCACACCTACTGGAGATTCTCCTCAATCTTAATTTTTGGATCTCCTTTGTGAAAAGGAAGAAGAAACTGTCATTTTGATGCAGAGACACAGAGACATCCCTGCCTTATCGACCCCAAATGGGGATCATGACATTGGGACCAGGTTTCTGACAATTTGACTTCTCCTGTCCAGATCTTTCTCTTCACAGAAAGTGAAGAAGAACTAAAGAGCCTCTTGATGAAAGTGGAAGGAGATAGTGAAAAAGTTGGCTTAAAACTCAACATTCAGAAAACTAAGATCATGGTAAATGGGTAGGGAAACAGTGACAGACTTTATTTTTGGGGGCTCCAAAATCACTACAGATGGTGACGGCAGCCATGAAATGAAAAGACGCTGGTTCCTTGGAAGAAAAGCTATGACCCATCTAGACAGCATATTAAAAAGCAAAGACATTCTTTTGCTGACAAAGGTCTGCCTAGTCAAGGCTATGGTTTTTCCAGTAATCTTGTATGAATGTGAGAGTTGGACTGTAAACAAAGGTGAATGCTGAGGGATTGATGCTTTTGAACTGTGGTGTTGGAGAAGACTCTTGAGAGTCCCTTGGGCTGCCAGGAGATGCAACCGGTCCATCCTAATCAGTCCTGAATATTCACTGGAAGGACTGATGCTGAAACCCCCATTCTTTGGCCATCTGATGTTAAGAACTGACTCATAGGAAAAGACTGGATGCTGGGAAAGATGGAAGGCTGGAGAAGAAGGGGACGACAGACGATGATATGGTTGGATGGCATCACTGACTCAATCGACATGAGTTTGATTAAGCTCCGAGAGGTGAAGATGGACAGGGAAGCCTGGTGTGCTGCAGTCCACGGGGTTCAAAAGAGTCAGACATGACAGAGCGACATTTCTATATTCTCCTCTGATTGCTGACACACAGATTAGGACCCAGACTAACATGCATTTGGATTTGCATCCTCAGAAGACTAAATTTAGAGATTTGGGTTACATGTATCACAATTTGGAGATAAAAGATCTGCCCCCATGTACACAAACATTTGTGCTAGGGGGAAGCTACACTTAATATTGAGGAATAGGCATTTGAAAATCAAAAATAAGTGCGATTATTTGGAAAACTGGGCTCTCCCATTCGACATCAGGGAAGGCAATTTTCAAGTACAAACTCACTTCAAATTATCTTCCTCTCTACTAGCTTAGATGATTCACGGCTGAGGGTCTGTTTCCTGGAACTTTTGTCCTCAGTGTCTCGTTTGTACCTAGCTCATGTGAAATACATGTTTCAACTAAGGATGAACAAATAATGTTTTTGGATTTCAATAGTATGCATATTCAATGGAAATCGAATCAGCCAGACAAAGAAAAACAGTTGAGATGTTATTATTCTCCAGAACATGGAGAGACCTTAGTGCTATGATGCTGATGAATTAAGTCAGAGGCTGAAAGCAAAGACAAGAGGACTTCCCTCCTGGGTAGAAGAGTGAGAGCAAACAAAGAAGGAACAAACCAGAACAGTGACAAACACAGAAGAGACAAAGGTAACACACAGATGTGAGAACAGGCAGCGCACAGTAGGGAGGATGCTTACAGCATCCACTGGATCACCATAAAAGCAAGAGAGTTGCAGAAAACATCCACTTTTGTTTAATTGACTATGTCAAAGCCCTTTGATGGTGTGGATCACAACAAACTCTGGAAAATTCTGAAGAGGTGGGAATACCAGACCACCTATCCTGCCTCCTGAGAAATCTATATGCAGGTCATGAAGCAACAGTTAGAACCGGACATGGAACAACAGACTGGTTCCAAACCAGGAAAGGAGTACGTCAAGGCTGTATATTGTCACCCTGCTTATTTAACATACATGCAGAGTGCATCATGAGAAACGCTGGGCTGCATGAAGCACAAGCTGGGATGACGATTGCCGGGAGAAATATTGATAACCTCAAATATGCAGATGACACCACACTTATGGCAGAAATTGAAGAACTAAAGAGCCTCTTGATGAAAGTGAAAGGGGAGAGTGAAAAAGTTGGCTTAAACCTCAACATTCAGAAAACGAAGATCTTGGCATCTGGTCCCATCACTTCAAGGCAAATAGATGGGGAAACAGTGGAAACAGTGGTAGACTTTATTTTTGGGGGCTCCCAAATCCCTGGAGATGGTGACTGCAACCATGAAATTAAAAGACAATTGGTCCTTGGAAGAAAAGTTATGACCAAGCTAGACAGCATATTCAAAAGCAGAGACATTACTTTGCCAACAAAGGACCATCTAGTCAAAGCTATGGTTTTTCCAGTAGTCATGTATGGTTGTGAGAGTTGGACTCTCAAGAAAGCTGAGCGCCGAAGAATTGATGCTTTTGAAATGTGGTGTTGGAGAAGACTCTTGAGAGACTCTTGGACTGCAAGGAGATCCAACCAGTCCATCCTAAAGGCCATCAGTCCTGGGTGTTCCTTGGAAGGACTGATGCTGGGGCTGAAATTCCAATCTTTTGGCTGCCTCATGTGAAGAAGTGACTAACTTGTAAAAACCCTGATGCTGGACAAGATTGAAGTCAGGAGGAGAAGGGGATGACAGAGGATGAGATGGTTGGATGGCATCACAGACTCAATGGACATACACTTGTGTGCTGGGAGCTGGCATATTGCATATTGAGTTCATATTGCATATTGCATATTGAGTGCAGCACTTTCACAGCATGATCTTTCAGGATCTGGAATAGCTCAATTGGAAGTCTATCACTGCCAGGAGCCAGCGTGAGGAACTCTGTCCGTGGCAAAGGTCATGAGGAAGGAGGCTCGGCATAGGCAAAGGTGGGATCGAGCCTCAGGAGTCCCCCTGGAAATTCTCGAGCATCTACCCCCAAAACAAGAGTCTGCCTACTTTCTGCTTTGTGCTCTCACTTACACCTCTGACTTTACGGGGGGCTGTCCCCCACTACCTCTCTCTGAAAAAAAGAGTTAACTTACAGCTCCAGTTAATAAAGTTCCTGGGTGTGATAGTGTTTCAACCTACAAACTCCTTTGGAAGTCCTCTAGCCTGCCTGAATAGGTTTTTCCGGCCACATGTGATTGCTCAGAGCCTCCCAACTGTGAGAGGCAGGAGATGTTCTAAACTGTCTAAATACAGACTCCTTTGAGCAGTTAAAAGATTGATTAGAAATTGTATTGGTGAAGGGTTTTTCACTTGTTGGGCCAATGTTTGCTGCTAAGTCTCCATATCCCTTACCTGCTGTGTCTCTGTCAGTGTTTGTAACCTTGGACCCTTGAGTTAATTCTTTGTCTTGTTATGGCCCATCACACCTTTGCTCTGTAGGAATGCAACTTTATCTAATGCTTTTGGAGGGTGGCGCTTGACTAATCACCTTTAGAGAAAAATAAGTTTTCTGAAGAAAGGGTCTTAAAATGTTAACAGGCCTCTGGGCCAGAAGATGATGCAAATCACCTAAACTTTTGCATATGATAAGTTTGCAGGAAGAAAGCCTGGCTTACTGCATGACTCTTCCCCTTCCCCCATTATCCTCTATGTATACCTTAAGGTATAAAAACTACTTTGGAAAATAGAGTGCGGGCCTTGTTCACCGAAACTTGGTCTCCCCATGTCGTTCTTTCTCTCACTTTCTGGCTGAATTATTCAGCCTCTTTTCTCCACTGAATTTCTTCACTGAGCTATCCTCATTCTATTACTCTTAATATCTTTGATGAATATTTAAATAAATAGGTTGCCAATGCCGTCTCTCCTTCGAATACCCTGGATGAGCCAGGGCTGGACCCCGGGAGGTGGCGCCCGAACAGGCTAATTCGAAGGTAGGTACCTCAGAAAAAGTGTTGAGAAAGTGTTGAATTTACGGGACGGATAGGCCCCCACCCAGGGTGCCGCGGACCCCCCTGTAGGACAGACAGGGCGAGTAGCGGTGGGAAGTGTTAAAGAGGTTTGAGAGAAAACCCGTTTTTTATTGAAAGTGTTAAAGGGGTTTGAGAGAAAACCCATTTTTTATTGAAAGTGTCAAAGGGGTTTGAGAGAAAACCCGGTTTCTAGAGTTAAAAGGTTGAAAGAAACTTGATCTTTGAAAACTAAAACTATATCTTCTACTATATTTAATTTTCTGAGATGGGTAACACTAAATCAAATGAAACACAGTTCTTTATAGGAGTAATTTTGCAGTTATTAAGTAAGAGAGGAATCAAAGTTAAAAAATCTACCATTCAATCATTTTTTTCATTTGTACAAGAACAGTGTCCTTGGTTTCCAGAAAAGGGTATTGTTAATTTAGATACTTGGGTGAAGGTAAAAAAACAACTAAAAACTTATCCTATAAATATGATTTAAAATGTTCTGGACCCTCGTCATGAGGCTGTGGGATAGCCTATGGGAGAGGCTATAGCAGTGGATGGTAGTGGGTCTCCACCTTCTGCGAAGATCATATTTTCTGCCCTTGACGAAGGAAAGGAGGGAGACTGTGCTCTACCGCCTGAGGAAGGAGAGGGCTTACAGGACGCTGCGGCCGGGCTCCCTGACGAGCCCCCTCTTCCTCTACACAAATCTTTAAAAATTTATCCAACAATTTCTGATTTAAGGAGACTACCCCACCTCTGCTTGCACCTCCCAGGGCCTAAGAATTCCCCAGTTTACATCCAAAGTCTCCCAGAGCATTGCCTAAGGCTGAAAAAGATAAAAAAGATTTCTTTTAAACAAAGGAGCTTTTAAAAAATACACAATATACAGAGCCTGCTCCTTGCAGAAAACCCCCTCAAGGGGGCCTCACCCAGGCGAAAAAAAAAAAGAGAGAGAGAGAGAGAGAGAAAAATAAAAAGAAAAAAAAAGTGAAAAAGAAAAAAGGAAAGAAAATAGAGAAAGAGCTAAAAAGTGAAAAGGAGAGAGGAACAGAGAAGGAAGGTATCAGGGAACGCATCAAGATAGAGAAAGGAAGAAAGGAAGTTAGAAAAAGAGATACAGAGAGAAAGAGAGGGAGGAGGGAAGAAAAAGAGAGAAAGAGGGTAAAGGGAAAGAAACGAAGGAAAGAGAAGGGTAGCGAAAAAGGAAGGGGGAGAGAAAAGTGAGAAAGGCAGGAAGAGAGGGAGAGAGAGAGAGAGACTGTAAGAGACGCTGCGACCAGGCACCCTGGAGAGCTCCCTTCCCCTCTGCGCAAACCTTAAAAAAAAAAAAAAAAAAAAACTTATCCACCACTTTCTGATTTAAGGCCATCACTGCCGCCTCCGTTTGTGCCTTCCAGGGCGCAAGAGTTTCCCACTTTGCCCCTAAAGCCTCTCAAAGTGTTGCCTAAGCCTGAGGAAGATAAAAAGTTTATTCAACAGTGGAGCTTTTAAAACAGACTGCATGCACAATATGCAGAGCGTGCTCCTGGGAGAAAACCCCCACGGGGGGGGGGGGGGGGTCTCACGAAGGCTAAGAGAAAAGCAGAACGGTAAAGGGATTTAGCAACAATATTAACCCCTGACGTGCTGGTTGCTCAGATTCCAACGGGAGTGGCTGGCCCCCTGCCTTGTAAGATTTGTGCTGAGACATAGTTTGCTTTCTTTTCAAAAAATTTCGGTGGTGCATGGTGTAGTAGATTCTGATTATATTGGAGAAATTAAAGTTTTGATCTCGCCGCCTACCAAAACTGTGCAAATTAATAAAGGTCAAAGAATAACACAGTTTTTGCTTTTACCTTATCAGACAGGAAAAAACTTGACTTCTCAAGCTAAGAGCCACAGAGCGTTTAGATCTAGTGATCTAGCCTTTTGGGTGCAGGAAATTACAGCTCCAAGGCCTTTAAAAGATCTTTTAATTCAAGAAAATAAAATGTCAGGGCTATTAGACACAGGAACAGACGTCTCAACATTGCTGGGAAAGACTGACCCAGCTCCTGGCCAACATATACTACTGAAAATGAGTTGGTGGGATTAGAGAAAGTGGTATGCGGGGTGGAAATGCTGTAGAGAAAAAGGTGAGGGAGAGTTTAAAACCTTGAAGAGTAGTGAGTTCCCCAAGTATTCAAGCAAAGATTAGATAGTTGCTTGTCATCTAAAAAGCTATAGACCAGATTTAGGTTACAAAATGATAACTGGAGAAGCCTATAAAGATGTGCAACACCTCTTTACTTGCTTCTCATATTTAGGCCTGCCAAAACTTTTGAAAACGGATAATGCCCCTTTGAAGCTGTGGAGAGATTGTTTACTAACTTTAAATGATTTCCAAAAATTATTAGGGAACATTAATTGGATACGCCCACATTTAAAACTGACTACTGCAGATTTAAAGCCTTTGTTTGATTGCTTAAAAAGCGATCCTAATTTCAGTTCTAAGAGAAAGTTGACTAATGAGACAGAGCCGGCTCTTGTTAAAGTAGATGAGACTTTAAATGATCAGTTAATTAGGATTAATATTACCAGAAGATGAGATTAAATTACTCTTGCCACAAAACATACACCTACAAGGTGCTTGTGACAAAAAGACCCATTGGTTCCATCTACCAGTGACCCCAAGAAAAGTAGTTTTATCTTATCCCAGCTCAGTGGCACAATTAATTATAAAAGGAGGAAAAAAGAAGTGTGGAAGTTTTTAGAAAAGAAGTAGCAAATATAATAATTCCATTCAATAAGGATCAACTACAAGTCTTTTACAAAATAGTGATGATTGGCAAGTTGCCCTGATAGAGTTCAGGGGTCAATTTTTATTTCATTTGCCCTCAAGCCTCCACAGTAGTTAAAAGTTCAAAAATGTTAGATTGGCAGTTTGAGGATACCTGTGGAACTTTCCAACCCTATGTAGTTCCTACGGTTCCCTTTACCCTATGGGGGAGGGACATGCTGTCTCAAATAGGAGATACTCAGAGAAGGTTTTTCGCAATTTCTTAGTTATCAACAGGAGGTACAATTAACAATACTTTATATATTGTTATAAATACATAATATAAATATATTTGCCTAATTACAGTTTGCCTAATTAGGTATGGATATAATAAAGGTATACCTAATTCTATTTATAGATCCATACTTAATTTGTATATAAATTAATATGTATACTATATATGCATATTATATATATACTGTATAATTAAATATATATTGCAGTAATATAATGTGTGTGTGGCTGATATTAATTGGTATGGATTGATGTGCTGTGATGATATATGTTCTATATACTGTATAATTATATTGTGTATGTGTGACATGTATTATTGCAGTACATTGGTTTGTGTTGGTTGGTATTAGCTGTGTACATGTTGTATTGCTGTAATATATGTTAATTAATATATTAATTATAAAGATTAATTCAAGTATATTGATTTATATATATAATATGTCAATAAGTTTATACTTGTTGCTATATATAAATACATATATAAATAAATTTTGCATTTAGGTATATCTGTATACCAAACTGAGATAAGGAGGTTATACATTTATTATTTAAATTTATACAGAGACCTAAACTAAACATTAGACCTAAATTAACATTTCTCTAAATTTATGTTGTTAAAATGTAAATTTTAAAAATTAAAAAAAAATTAAATTGACAACTGCTTGACAATTCCTTTGCCATAAAACCCCCATTGATGTAATTGGGGTAGCCAGTCAAAAAATTGGTTTTATGGCAAAACGGCCCCCTAGAGTGGGTCCATCTTCCTGCTCAAAGTAAAAAAGTAGCAGCTTCTTATCCAGGATTGATAGCTACTTTGATATTAAAGTAAAAAAGCAGAGCATTGAATTATTTGGTAAAGAGCCATCAGAAATTGTAATTCCATATAATAAGGAACAACTTGATGCTCTTCTAATGTTTGAAAATTGGCAGATTGCTATTGGAAACTATTTTGGTCAAATTTTTGCATCATTTACCTTCACATGTTTTGCTGAATTTTATATCCAGACATCCAGTTATTTTTCCTGTCGGATGTAAACAATCTCCTATTCCAAATGCTCAAATAGTTTTTACTGATCGGTCAGCAAACGGTAAAGCCTCCATAGTTACTAAAAATCACCAAAAGGTTTTAGAAACACAGGAAACTTCAGCTCAAAGAACTGAAATAACAGCAGTCATAGAGGCTTTTGCTATGTTTGCAGATGAGGAATTTAACCTTTATTCTGATTCTCAGTATATTGTCAGGTTGTTTCCACACATTGAAACTGTGGTTTTGCCTGAAAATAAAACTACCATATTTCATTTGTTAACTAAATTACAGCAACAAATTTGGAAAAGAAATACAATATTTTTCACTGGACACATTCGGGCTCATTCCGGATTGCCCAGCCCTTTAAATGCCTTTACTGATTTGGCTGACTTGTTAACCAGAAATAAAATGGCTACTGTGATTGAGGAGGCCAGAGCCTCTCACTCACTTCATCATCAATATGCTACTGCTTTAAGATATCAATTCCAAATTCCCAAAGAGACTGCTTGAGAGATTGTGCGTTCTTGCTTACACTGCCCCACTGTTTATAATAGTCTACCTATGGGAGTTAGTCCTCACGGTCTCAAACCTAATGTACTCTGGCAAATGGATGTAACTCATGTTTATTCATTTGGAAAACTGTCCTTTGTTCATGTAACTGTAGACACCTTTTCTCATGTTATTATTGCAACTGCTCGTACAGGGGAAGCAATTAAAGATGTAATACAACATCTCTTTACTTGTTTTTCATATTTGGGCCTGCCAAAAGCTTTGAAAACTGACAATGCTCCTGCTTACACTTCTAAGTCTTTTCAGGAATTTTGTATAAAGTTTCAAATTAAACATAATGCAAGCATCCCTTATAATCCCCAGGGACAGGCCATTGTTGAAAGAGTGCATCAAACATTAAAAATCCAAATTCAAAAACTAAAAGAATGGGAGTTTAAGTATAGTTCTCCCCATCAAATCTTGCAATGTGCTCTTTTCGTAATAAATATTTTAAATACTGATTCAGCCGGAACTACTGCAATGCTTCACCATTGGTGCCCAGAGGAATTGAATGCAAAACCATTAGTCAAATGGAAGGACCTCCTCTCAGGACAATGGAAGGGTCCTGACCCATTATTAACTAGTGGTCGAGGATGTGCTTGTATTTTTCCACAGGATGCAGATTCTCCAATTTAGATCCCAGACAGACTGATTCAGCCATGTTGCAGTCCCCCAGACATTCGGTTGCCCCATTGCTTTGATCACAAAAGAGGAGCCCACCGGAAGGGGAGGCAAGTTCAACATCGAGATCCCGGCAAGACCGACGGGGCTGCTGCAGCACGAACTCCAACCAGAAAATAATTCTACTTATGCTGTTTTGGCTTGTCTACCCTCTCCTTATGTTTTTCTCTTTACCAATGATTCTGGAAAACTTAATGTACATATGACTTTCACTGGTGGACCCAATGTAGTGACTTGTGAACAATGTATGCTCTCATCTTGTTTAAACCCTCAATATAATGTTTGCTCCTTTGTAGTCTTACAACATCCACCTTATCTTATGATGTAACCACTTACTGATATAACTATAGTCTTGCTGTGTTACAACAACTACAAGATTTAATGTGATCACGACGATTTGTGGGCTTACTTATTTTAGGAATATCAGCTTTAATAGCAGCAATTACTTCTGTTACTGCGGGAGCAATATCATTGACTCAACAAGTGCATACTGCCCAATATGTTGATACCATGTCTAAAAATGTTTCTTTAACTCTAGCAACACAGGAAGCTATAGATAGAAAGTTGGAGATGAGGGTAGATGCCTTGGAAGAGGCAATAATGCATATTGGGACTGAGTTACAGGCTTTAAAAGTGAAAATGGCTCTGTCTTGCCATGCTGATTACTGGTGGATATGCGTGACATCTTTAAAGGTAAACGAGACAGATTAAATGGGAAAAAAATTACAAATCGTATTTCAGGTGTTTGGAACAACTCTGACATTGGCCTGGACTTAGGAAAACTTCATAATCAAATACAGACCCTGGAACACTCTCGACTGGATTTTACCGCCGCTGGAGCAGCTAATGATTTTTTTCACACTTTCTCTAACTTCATTTCAGGAAAAAACATCCTGTATGATATCCTTGTGTACGTCACTGCTGGTGCTTTAATTTTGCTTCTCATAATCATTCTTCCTTGTATTGTCAGGATTCTTCAGCAGAACATTCAGAAGCTCTCGACTGAGCTGCATCTGGCTGTTTTAAGAAATAAAAAAGGGGGAGATGCTGGGAGCTGGCATATTGCATATTGAGTGCATATTGCATATTGAGTGCAGCATTTCACAGCATAATCTTTCAGGATCTGGAATAGCTCAACTGGAAGTCTATCACTGCTGGCAAAGTAATATCTCTGCTTTTCAATATGCTATCTAGGTTGGTCCTAACTTTCCTTCCAAGGAGTAAGCGTCTTTTACTTTCATGGCTGCTGTCACCATCTGCAGTAATTTTGGAGACCCCCAAAATAAAGTCTGCCACTGTTTCCCCACCTATTTGCCATGAAGTGATCGGACCAGATGCCATGATCTTCGTTTTCTGAATGTTGAGCTTTAAGCCAACTTTTTCACTCTCCTCTTTCACTTTCATCAAGACGCTTTTTAGTTCCTCTTCACTTTCTGCCATAAAGCTGGTGTCATCTGCATATCTGAGGTTGTTGATATTTCTCTCGGCAATCTTGACTCCAGCTTGTGCTTCTTCCAGCCCAGCGTTTCTCATGATGTACTCTGCATAGAAGTTAAATAAGCAGGGTGACAACAGACAGCCTTGATGTATTCCTTTTCCTATTTGGAACCAGTCTGTTGTTCCATGTTCAGTTCTAACCGTTACTTCCTGACCTGCAAACAGGTTTCTCAAGAGGCAGGTCAGGTGGTCTGGTATTCCCATCTCTTTCAGAATTTTCCACACTTTAATGTGATCCACACAGTCAAAGGTTGTGGCAGAGTCAATTAAATAGAAATAGATGTTTTTCTGGAACTCTCTTGCTTTTTCGATGATCCAGCAGATGTTGGCAATCTGATCTCTCCTTACTCTGCCTTTTCTGAAACCAGCTTGAACATTTGGAAGTTCACAGTTTATGTACTGCTGAAGCCTGTCTTGGAGAATTTTGAGCATTACTTTACTGGCGTGTGAGATGGGTACAACTGTGTTTGAGCATTCTTTGGCATTGCCTTTCTTTGGGATTGGAATGAAAATTGACCTTTTCCAGTCCCATGGTCACTGCTGAGTTTTCCACATTTGCTGGCATATTGAGTGCAGCACTTTCACAGCATCATCTTTCAGGATTTGAAATAGTTCAACTGGAATTCCATTACTTCCACTAGCTTTGTCTGTAATGATGCTTTCTAAGACATACTTGACTTCACATTCCAAGATGTCTGGCTTTAGGTGAGTGATCACACCATCGGTGGCCCAGAGGAGCTACCCAACAGCCAAGGAGTGGTGGCTGCGCGGATGCAGGAGGGCCGAGAGGAGGTACTCCACCTTCAAGGTCAGGGGGGTGGCTCTGAGGAGAGAGCCCTCATCCAAGGTAAGGAACAGCAGCTGCAATTTCTGGAGCAGCTGTGAAGTCACACCCCATGTTCAAGGTAAGAGAGACCCAAGGAAGACAGTAGGTGTTGCAAGAGGTCATGAGAGGGCAGACACACAGAAACGACAATCACAGAAAACTAGCCCATCTGATCACATGGACCACAGACTTGTCTAACTCAGTGAAAATAAGTCATGCCCTGTGGGGCCACCCAAGACCGGAGGGTCATGGTAGAGAGCTCTGACAGAATGTGGTCCACTAGAGAAAGGAATGGCAAACCACTTCAGTATTCTTGCCTTGAGAACCCAGTGAACAGTACAAAAGGCAAAATGATAGGACACTGAAAGGGGAACTCCCCAGGCTGGTAGATGCCCAATATGCTACTGGAGATCCGTGGAGAAATAACTTCAGAAAGAATGAAAGGATGGAGCCAAAGCAAAAATAATACCCAGTTGTGGATGTGACTGGTGATAGAAGCAAGATCAGATGCTGTAAAGAGCAATATTGCATAGGAACCTGGAACGTCAGGTCCATGAATCAAGGCAAATTGGAAGTGGTCAAACAGGAGATGGCAGGAATGAACGTCGACATTCTAGAAATCAGTGAACTAAAATGGACTGGAATGGGTGAATTTAACTCAAATGACCATTGTATCTACTCCTGTGGGCAGGAATCCCTTAGAAGAAATGGAGTAGCCATAATCGTCAACCAAAGAGTCCGAAATGCAGTACTTGGATGCAATCTCAAAAACCATAGAATGATCTCTGTTTGTTTCCAAGGCAAACCTTTCAATATCAGAATAATCCAAGCCTAAGCCCCAACCAGTAACCCTGAGGAAGCTGAAGTTGAATGGTTCTATGAAGACCTACAAGACCTTTTAAAACCAACACCCAAAAAACATGTCCTTTTCATTAGGGGAGTGGAATCCAGAAGTCGGAAGTCAAGAAACACCTGGAGTAACAGGCAAATTTGGCCTTGGAGTATGGAATGAAGCAGGGCAAATGGTGATAGAGTGGGTTGCCATTGCCTTCTCCATATTCGAACAGCTGACTCACTGGAAAAGTCCCTGATGCTGGGAAAGATTGAAGACAGGAGAAAAAGAGGGTGTCAGAGGATGGAATGGCTGGATGGCATCACCAATGCACCGGACCTGAACTTGAGCAACTTGGGGAGATGGTGAGGGACAGAGAGGCCTGGTGTGCTGCAGTCTATGGGGTCACAAAGTGTCGGACATGACTGGGCAACTGAAACAACAACATGACCCATTATCATCATCCAAATATCAAAGTACTAAATTGTACACCTGAAAGTAATATCCTGTAGGTCAATTGTACTTCTACTTTTTAAAAAATCAATAAAAAATAAGAGGTTTAAAAACAAATCAAAAAGAAAAAAACAAAACCCAAGAAATGAATGAACTTTATAAACTGGATTGTGTCCCCTTCCCCAAATTCGTATGTTGAATCCCTCACATTGAAGAGACCAGAATGCGACATCCCTGATGGGGGATCTAGTGGTTAAGACTTCACTTTCCAATGCAGAGACAGCAGGTTTGATCCTTGGTCAGGGAACTAAGATCTCACATGCTGCAGGGTGTGGCCAAAAATTAAAAATAAATAAAGATTGAAGAGACCAGAATGGGGCTGTCTACGGGGAAGGGACAGATAAAACACTGATTAGGTTAAAGTCATCCCCTGAAGGTGGGTCCCTCATCCCAGCAGACTGATGCCCTTAGAAGAAAAGCAGGAGACCCCAGAGCCTAAGGAGGGGCAGGCTGAGAAGGACGCAGTAGGTGAGTGGTGTCCACACTCTAAGGATGGCGGCCTCAGGAGTAAACAAACCCACGTAGGTTTGTTCTTCATCTAGAAACTTCCTGCCTCCAGGACCGAGCCTCTGGCAGCAGTTGGAAACTATTTCACGCTACGTGCTAAGTCGCTTCAGTCATGTCCGACTCTTTTGGACCCCATGGACTGTAGCCTGCTAGGCTCCTCTGTCCATGGGGATTCTCCAGGCAAGAACACTGGAGTGGGTTGCCGTGACCTTCTCCAGGGGATCTTCTGAACACAAGGATCAAACTAGAACGTGCACCTCTAAATTCAGCCTGGGGGAAGGTGCAGTTTCACATCAAACCCCTCAGGATATATTTTCCATTTCTCTAACCCAGAATGATCTGGTTCCCACTGGCTTCTCCTTCCCAGGAGAACTCGTGTCCCAAGGATGCACAGGTACAGTGACAGAGGAGACTGCCCCGTGTTTGTCATGGTCTTCGAGCTGACAGTCTGGTTTTCCCACAGTCAAGTAGCCAAACAGACCTATTAGCTTCAAAGAGCTGGAGGAAGGTGAGCTCTGTATTACATTCATCGTTAAACAGCCTCCAGGAATACCAGCAACTGTTTTTTTCCCCTTTGACCATGTGTAAACGAAAGGTGTGTTTCTTGGGTGGGTAATTATGGTAGCACAAGTTTTAAAGTGAAGGGAAAAGTGATCTCAGTCCAGGCTCACAGAGGAGGATTATACTGTCAAGGGCAGAGCAAGGTCACCGAAGGCAAGGGCACGATTTTTACATTCTTTGCAATTTCGCGTTTCATATAATAAGGTCGCAGGCTTGCTGTATGGAATGACAGTCATCCTCACACCTGGGGTTTCTGCCCTGAAGTCTCCACCCTAGCAAGAATGGGGCCACTTTTCCCCACTAAGAGGAGCAGCTCAAAACTGCTGCATCAGGCAAAGAGCCCAAGACACTTCCTTTGGGCAGGTCTGTGGGGCCTCACCCGGCTCGGGTCAGGTATCTCCACGTGCGAGGAAGCAGGTGCCCTGGGTCCAGAGAAAAGCAGCTCACCTCTGTGAGGGTGAAGGGTCAGTGCAGGAGGGAGAGGTCTGGGTATGTCTGCGTTCATGCCTCTGGCTTTCTGGAATCTGCTAGAAAGTCTCTTAGTGAGCATGTAGATTTGTAGATAAGTTTCCTCTAAACAGCAAAGCATGTTTCTGGTCAACTGATGTGTGGACCACAGTGGGGCATGGCTGCGGGTGGGCTAGGTTGGGCCCCGGGGCCTTTCCTGGATCTCTGCGCTCCGAGGCCTCCCCTCCCACGTCGGGTGAAAGCATCTGGACAATAGGTTCATATCACAGTGTGGTTTGGAAATTAAACCAGGAAAAGTGAGGGGTGAAAATCCTTTGTAAAGTCCTTCTATAGGATAAAAAAAAAAAAGACTCAAATAACAGACCTGGGCTGCTGCAGGCCCCTAGATCCAGTTTAACAGGTTTTTCAACTCGCTCTAGAGACTGCAGACAGCAGGGTCCAGAAAATGGACAGAAATGTCTGTCAACCTCTTGTTTTAAGAGTCTGCAGGTGGCCATGATCCAGGCCTCACACAGAACCAGCCTGCAGGCCGACTGAAGAGGTCAGTGCCTAGTGTCCCCTGGGCCAGTGTAGACAGCCAGTGACACACACTCAGCATGGGGAAAGAAGCCTGGGATTGGGAGGGGAAATCACACACACACACACACACACACACACATATTCACACGCACACAGAGACATCTGTGCATGTATACCCACACTCACACACATACCTGTGCACAGATGCATGCGCGTGCACGCACACACACACACACACACACACCTGGAGCACACAGATATCCGTGTCTGTATACCCACATGCACACATATACACATGTGCACACACACATATGCATACACCCTGAACTTACATTTTTCTGTTGAATAGTAGCAGGGCTGAGACATCTCTCATGGGAATCTGTTTCCACTCAGCTGGATTAGGGTTACTTAGTCTACTTTCCGGAGAAGGCAATGGCACCCCACTCCAGTACTCTTGCCTGGAAAATCCCATGGACAGAGGAGCCTGGTGGGCTGCAGTCCATAGGGTCGCTAAGAGTTGGACACGACTGAGCAACTTCACTTTCACTTTCCCTTTCCACTTTCATACATTGGAGAAGGAAATGGCAACCCACTCCAGTATTCTTGCCTGGAGAATCCCAGGGATGGGGGAGCCTGGTAGGCTGCAGTCTATGGGGTCGCACAGAGTCAGACACGACTGAAGCGACTTAGCAGCAGCAGCAGCAGCAATCTACTTTCTGGGCCACCACTCAACCCAGGGAGCTTTCAGGACTCAACCTTTAGATTCAGTTGAGTGTGCCTGTCTCAGTTGTGCAGGCAAGGGGGGTCCTTCCCAGGGCCTGTATTTGCGGGGGCGGGGGAAGGGGGTCTCCTCTCTGGCCAAACCCGTGTCCCTTTTTCCCTGTCGATCATTCTCTGGGTCCTGGTGACCCCAGAGTTACTGATCACCAAGAAGAAAGCGCACTGTCTCCGTGAAGGAGCGCAGGAGACCCTTGGGGTGATGCGTGGTCTGGAGGGTATGACAAAAGGGAGGGGGTGCCAGCCAAGACACCCGCACTCCTGTCCTGGCCCATCCAGAGGGACTTTCAGGAGTCCTAGGACTCTGTCCCACCTGGCTATCCGGGTTGCTGTGGATGTGTCTTTGTTCCGGTAGGGGGAAAGGACAGGACATAGTTTATTCAGCTAGTTTATTTGGCAGTTTAATTTATAAAAGTAAGTATTAGTCACCTGTCACAGGAGCCTCTGTCTGTGCTCTTCCCAGAGCACAGGAATATTTGGGGCACTAGGTTTCCTCCAGGGAAAGTGAGTCACCTCCAACCGGGGCGGGACTCAGCTTCCTGCCAACATCAATGCTGGGACGCAGCTCTAAGAAAATCGTGGGCTCCAGTTGCCTAAGGCTGCGAACCACAGGCCCTGTTGCTTCTCCTACAGCATCTCACTCCTCCCTGTGACGGGCTGCCAAGGGCCAGCGGGAGAGCGGCTTCCCACCAGGATACCACATTTCTGCTGCTCTGTCTAATCTCTGAACGCAGCTCTGTCCAGAGAGGCAGACGGTCCCGCCCGGAGCAGCCCCAGCCCTCAGCCCTTGTTCCAGGGGACTCAGCCCTTGTCCTGCGGGGCCACCACGAAGGGAGGCTCGGATCTCCTCTTGTTCAACAAAAACGCGGCCCACGACCACACCCCCGGAGGCTGGAGCGGAACAGACCCGGCGAGACGTCCCTGACTGCACAACCGCGGTCCAGACAAGTCTGTGGCCTTCAGACCTGACATCTGGGAATCCATCAAGTCCCTCAGTCGTCTGAAATACGTTTCCTCGAGGTCCTGAACAAGAGGTTTTTGCAAGTTGGAAAACGGAGACTCGAACAGTCAGAGCGCTGGCTTTGACTACTGAGAAGGTCCTGTGCCGGAAGGTGCCGGCGGCCCTGGAGCCCGCCCTGCCGTGCGCGCCACGAGGCGGCGCCGGAGAAGGGACCGGGCGGTCCACGTTCCGGGCGTCAGGCGGAACCGGACTCCTCTTGAACGCGAGTCTGCAAAGAGCCTGGACAAACGGACTGTTAACGGAGAGACGCAGGTGCTCACTGACAGGGCGGAGCGAGCGCCAGGCGGAACTTGAGATCTGCGGTCCTCTTTTGAAAAGTGCGAGAGGCGGGCGCTGTACACGGCGGGGACCGGACAGGGTGCGCGCAGAGCCGCGGGGTCGGGCAGACGCCCCGGACGCGGGGCCCACACACTGCGGGCTACCCGGCAGCCCTCAGCTCCCCACGTCCTTTTCTTGGTGCAGTGGAGCCTGGCTGTTCACTGGGAAGAGCAGAGAGCAGGAGAGGACTCACATCCAAACCCACAGGGACGACTTGGCTCTGGGGAGCAGGCTCTGCGAGCAGACCTGTGCTCCGCTCCTGTGAGATGGGCGCGCTCGGACCTGCTCCCTCCCGGACGGACCTGGGGGTGCCTGGGGCTCCGGGCGTCCTCCTCACGCGATGGCACCTGAGGGACAGGGCTGGGGGGCGGAGGTGACCCTGCGGCTGAAGGGGCTTCAAATACACACAAACATATGGAATCCCAATATTCCTATTTCCTAGCTTTGGTATTTCTCAACATTTTACAAATTTTTCACTTCTGTACTTGTCATGTCTTTCTCTCTTCTTTTTCTTTCTTTTTTTGACTGAAATGGGAAGTGTTTACTCTTTAATTTTCATTTATGTATTCATTTATTTTTTAATTGGACTGTAGTGGCTTTACAACGTTGTGTTAGTCTCTGCTGCTGTTGCTGCTAAGTCGCTTCAGTCGTGTCCCACTCTGTGTGGCCCCTGAGATGGCAGCCCACCAGGCTCCCCCGTCCCTGGGATTCTCCAGGCAAGAGCACTGGAGTGGGTTGCCATTTCCTTCTCCAGTGCATGAAAGTGAAAGTGAAGTCGCTCAGTCGTGTCTGACTCTGAGCGACCCCATAGACTGCAGCCTACCAGGCTCTTCCGTCCATGGGATTTTCCAGGTGTTAGTCTCTACTGTTGGAGAAGGTGATGGCACCCCACTCCAGTACTCTTGACTGGAAAATCTCATGGGCGGAGGAGCCTGGTAGGCTGCAGTCCATGGGGTCGCTAAGAGTGGGACACGATTGAGCGACTTAACTTTCACTTTTCACTTTCATGCATTGGAGAAGGAAATGGCAACCCACTCCAGTGTTCTTGCCTGGGGAATCCCAGGGACGGTGGAGCCTGATGGGCTGCCGTCTCGGGTCGCACAGAGTCGGACATGACTGAAGCGACTTAGCAGCAGCAGCAGTCTCTACTGTACAGCAAAGTGAATCAGCTACATGAATACATGTATCCCTTCTTTCCTGGATTTCCTTCCTACTGAGGTCACCACAGAGCATTTTCCCTTTCTTTTTCTTTTTGCTAGACGGTTTTGAAGCAACTCCAGGGTGCCCTGTCATTTCACTGCTCAGCCCTTCAGTGAGCTTCTTTAGCTGATGAGGCCCTTTCTCTTCCAACATAACTGCCACATTGCTGGTACCTTAATCAAGTCTATAAGAAGCCTCTGATATTACCCAGTCCATATTCAAGCTTATCTGGCCCTCTCAAAAATGTTTTCTTGTAACTGGCTTTTTGTTACAGAATCCCAACAAAGCCCACCCATTGGTTGTTTTGCCTCTTTTCTCTCTAATCCTTTCTCCTCAGGCCATTGTTTTTGTAAACAAAAAATAGTTTGTTTTTCCTGTGCAGCATCTCATGTTCTGACTTTGACTTATTGCTTCCTTGAGCACTTGTTTTACTTGTTTCTCTAACTTTTGCATTTCCTGTAAATTGTTGGATGTAGAAACTTGATTAGTTTCAGGTTCAACTGCTGGTGAACCCGGAGGAAACTCAGGAAGGAAACAAGAAATATCCACTATCTAGTAGCCATCAGACTGCAGCCACCCCTGATGGTGCAGCTTGAGGAAACTCAGGATGAGAAAACATAGGATCCTGGCCCCAGAGAGCCGAGGAATGATTTCAATGAGCCCAAACTCTTGCATCTTCCCATACCTAGAAAAGTGCTAAATTCCTTAACTGGAGATATCGGTTTTTCTTTTATTACCAGTAACCTTTTGTTCTCACTACGTGTTGTTATCGCAAAAATTCCTGTATATCCTGGCATATATACTGGGTTCACCATTTCCTTTTCCAACAGTTTTATCTGAGAGGCTCTCTCCCTAAAACTACCAGCCGAATAAACATAATTCTCAACTTTTAGGTTGTGCATTTTTTTTCATTGGACATGCTTTTGGCCAGAATATTTCTTGGGTGGTGGTGTGCACTTCTCTGAATCACAGTAGGAGGTCCATGAACTTAGAGTCTTGTAAGCTTACAGTGAGGACAAGGTTGATCATTGAGTTGAGTTGGTCTCAGCCTTAATTTTCTATCATCAAATTCCCTGCCAGGCTTTCCAGTGCATGTTTTAAAGCCATCCAATGACATTGTTTTAGTTCTATGATTTCATTCAGGGGTGAAAATGGTGATTTTCCAATTCTATTATCCATTCTTCATTTATTAGCTGGAATTTTCTATAAATATTTCACTCATATAATGGTTGTTTTTTGACTGCAGCCATGAAATTAAAAGATGCTTACTCCTTGGAAGGAAAGTTATGACCAACCTAGACAGCATATTAAAAAGCAGAGGCATTACTTTGCCAACAAAGGTCCGTCTAGTCAAGGCTATGGTTTTTCCAGTGGTGATGTATGGATGTGAGAGTTGAACTATAAAGAAAGCTGAGTGCTGAAGAATTGATGCTTTAAAACTGTGGTGTTGGAGAAGACTCTTGAGAGTCACTTGGATTGCAAGGAGATCCAACCAGGCCATCCTAAGGGAAATCAGTCCTGGATGTTCACTGGAAGGACTGATGTTGAAGCTGAAGCTCCAGTATTTTGGCCACCTGATGCAAAGAGCTGACTCATTTGAAAAGACCCTGATGTTGGGAAAGATTGCGGGCAGGAGGAGAAGGGGACGACAGAGGATGAGATGGTTGGATGGCATCACCGACTCAATGGACATGAGTTTGGGTAAACTCTGGGAGTTGGTGATGGACAGGGAGGTCTGGCATGCTGTGGTTCATGGAGTCACAAAGAGTCAGACACGACTGAGTGACTGAACTGAACTGAATGGTTGTTTACCCTAAAATACAGTTTCTACAAGAAGGGCAGAATAAATGCTTAATCTTTTCTCTTATATACCAGTTTCCAGAGTGATAAGTTGGCACCTTAACAAACTCCAAGTGTAAATAGTATTGTTTTTTAAGCATCAGTACGACCTCGTGGATTTTTCTATATTTGGTGTTTAAAATATAATTTACTGTTATATTTTTGTGTATTTAATGTGTTTATATATTATATATTTAATCAGTTATAGTCATAATTCTCTGCTCCATCCTAGCCTAGGGAGTCCCTCTCAGATTGGAGCCAGTGTTCTCTGGACATTCACCAGCCTTTTGTAGCTTCTCTACTATCTAGCACAATGAGACACCAGACTCATCTTGTCCATCTCATGCTCCATACTTGGAACCTGCCACTTCTATTAGACATTGTGGTTCTTTCTAGTGGCAAAGGTAACGACCCATGGCCTGTGTGCTAGGGGTGCTCATTGCTACTTCACTGTCTCTGCATTTGTAGGGGTGGGGCTGAGAGATATACACTTGTTAAGAGGGGAAAAGTCCGGATTTTATACTAATACATCCAATTCAAATTTAAGGCTATAGGATTTTAATATAACCTTTTAATTTTATATGAATCATTTCTTACGTCAAAACTCTTGGTTCTGATGATGTTTCTCATCCTCCCCCCAACCTGACTTTCATCTTGAGAAGCTTCAGATGGACACACAGGCAAGATTAGTACAGTGCGTATCCGTATATCCTCCCTCTGGATCCACCAGTTGTAATCGCTTTGCAAATTTAATTTGCTTTGAGCAATTACAGAGGAAGTTGCCAGCTTTGTGACATTTCAGCCAGCCCTAAATGCTTCAGCTCATACCTCCTAGGAACAGGCCATTCTTCGGCAAAATGTCAGTGCAGGAAACAACTCAGATGCAAATCTCGTAGATACTGCCTGAGGAGGGGCACTGGTCATGGCGTGTTCAGATGACTTTGGCTTTTCCACTGGACAACAGTCATGTTTTGCATCTTCAAAATATATGTTCTCCATGCAAACTCTGCATACATTTTACACAAATATACATGTATTTTGTGAAAACAAAATTCTTCAACAGTACTTAACAGGAAGCCACTGCCTTTCAATGTTTTTCACATTCACCTCTGCTCCTTCTCTGAATGACATGCTTACCCCTCTTATTTTCACTTATCAACTTTAAACACCATCTGTTGTCTCATAAACCACAAGGACTTAGTTGATACTACCCACTCCCCTAACCACTGCACCACCAGGGAATTCCCCCACATTTTTATACTGCTTGATTTTTATGTGTGCTTGTGACTGATCAAAGTGGAATGTGGACTTGTTCTTGCCAGATGAAGGAGAGGACAGTGAGTGTATCATCAGGAGTTGTAAGAAATTTATTGGAGTAAAGGGAAGGCAACCCTCTTTCTCCCAGCAGTGGGTGTCTACAGGCCTCGTGGTGCAGAGATGACAAAAGGCAGGGGCAGTGGTCCTGGAGAATGCTTCTGTGAGTGATGTGTAAGTAGATCATGTGACGGTGCCTGAGTTAGAAATGGTCCTCCAGGAACCAGCTATTAGGCCTCCTTACTCGGGATAGGTTTATGGTCCTAATGAAAGTTCTCAAATGCTAAGGTTAACCAACCCACAGCCCACTGTCCCAGCCCAGGGAGGAGCAGGGGCAGCAGTTCTGGGCTCAGCAGATGGACAGGCTGCTGAGATCGCTGGGTCTGGGATGAGCTTCTGCTATGAATGAGGGGGGCCTGAGGCTCTGTCATTTATCACGTGCTCTCGGTCTCACCTGGACCCCCTGCATTGCTCACCTGTAGATCTGGTGATGAAGCAGAGTGGAGGTGGCACGGCTCATGGCCTCATCAACATCCCCCAGTCCCATACTCGGTGGGCTTTGCAGCCTGGCCTGTCTGCCCTTTCAAACTTCAAACTTTCTTAATCTCTTCCAAAAGGAGATACAAGACTCATTCTAGTCTCAAGGATGTCCGCCTCACAAAATCCTTTTATTAAAACAATGGTTACAAATACTCCACATGGCTCCTGAGTGCCCTCTGCCATCTCTCCCAGCTCAGAGTCAACGGATGCAGCACTTGGCTTTGCCCCTGTAGCAGGTGCCTTCGATCCTGTTGTAGAGGGGGCAGGGCGATAGGTTGCAGGTCCCCCCTTTCCTGGCACATATGTAGCTGTCAGACTGCTGGCCGAGAGCCGTAAGCTGGCTGGCACCTGAGAGAAGGGAAAAACAACCATGTCAGACTCCTGGCTTGTGGCCACAGGGATTTCAGGGGAAAGTAGGACAGACAGCCCTTTGCAAAGCACATCACAGGGGTTTCCCTTGCAAGAGCTTTACACCAAGATGACCTGTGGAGCTGCTCATGAAACATGGCATCTGAAGAGCCCCCTCAATGCTGGTGGGTTATGGTGTCTCCACCCTTAGTGAGCCCTCATTTTTTGGCATTATCTTTGAAGATTCAGTACATTATAGGGCCAAAAGGAATAGCAACATATCTCATCAGAGTGCTTTGGTTACGTTCCTTATTCTAGAATGAGTCTGTGTGATTTTTAGCAAAGCACTCAAACATTCTGAACCCCAGTTCTCAAATTTAAAATTAAGGAGACTAGATTATGTGATCTCAATCATTTTCAAGATTCTGAGGCTGGTCATCTTTCTTTTGGTGGGGAAATAGCACTTTTATGGTTACTTTTTTTAAATTTACACTTTTTATTTTATATTGGAGTATAGCTGATTAACAATGTTGTGATAATTTCAGGCGGACAGCAAAGGAACACACCCATACATGTACATGTATCCATTCTCCCCCAAATGCTCCTCCCATCCAGGCTGGCGTGTAACATTGGGCAGAGTTCCATGTGCTATACAATATGTCCTTGTTGGACGTATAGTACTTATATATACCATTTTATATAAACCATTTTATATATAGCAGTGTGTACATGTCCATCCCATTATGGCTGCACTTAATTCTCCAAGAAATGTATCACTTTTTCCTAACTAACTGACAGAGGAATAGAGATTAAATGTTCTCATTATCTAATCAGTCAATGGTTATATTATGTTAAAAGGTGCAGGAAAATATTGGAAAAAATTCAACATTGATTCATGATTGAAAAAAAGAAAGAAAGAACTCCTACCAAATAAGGAACTGGAGTAAACTTCCTTAACCTGATAAAGAGTACTTACAGAAGCCTACAGCACCCTGTACACTTAATGGTCAAGCACTGAAACATTCCATGAGACGGCAATCAGACGAGTGTAACTGCTAGTCATTATCATTCCACATTGTACTTGAGGCACTAGTTAGGGGAATAAGATAAGAAAGAAAGAAACCAAAGGTAGAAGCGTTGGAAAGCAGAAAAAAAACTGTCTCTATTTGCAGATATTATGATTATATGTAGGCAGTCTAAAAGGAATTAAAAGGAAAGCTTAACAAATTTGCTGTCCATGAGATCATATACAAAAAGGAAAAAAAGAATTTTACTTCTGCAATCAATAGGAAAAAAAAAAGAAAGAAATAAAAACACCTTATAGAAGAGCATAAAACATGCCTGGTTACAAATCTAAAAAATAATGTGCAATATCTCTATCTGTAAAGAATATAGTATTTTTTTTTGTAATTTAAAGAGGCCCTAAATAAGTAGAAATACTATGCTTAAGCATTGGAGGATTAATTATTTTTAAACTTTTAATTTTCCCCCAATTAAGCGACTTCACTTTCAATTTTCACTTTCATGCATTGGAGAGGAAATGGCAACCCACTCCAGTATTCTTGCCTGGAGAATCCCAGGGACGAGGGAGCCTGGTGGGCTGCGTTCTATGGGGTCCCACAGAGTGGGACACGACTGAAGCGACTTAGCAGCAGCAGCAGCAAGCTGCGGTGCTAGCCCAAAACCATGAAAATCCCAGGAGATACTTGCAGTGAAACTTGAAGAGCTGATTCTAAAATTTTTGTGGCAATTCAAAGGACCAAGAATAGCTAAGGCAGTCCTAGCAAAAAAGGCAGGAGAACTTGCTTTACTGGATTTTGAGACTAATTATAGAGCACAATGGCAACCCACTCCAGTACTCTTGCCTGGAAAATCCCATAGATGGAAGAGCCTGGTTAGGCTGCAGTCCACGGGGTAGCGAAGAGTCGGGCACGACTGAACGACTTCACTTTCAACTTTCATGCATTGGAGAAGGAAATGGTAACCCACTCCAGTATTCTTGCCTAGAGAATCCCAGGGACAGAGGAGCCTAGTGGGCTGCCGTCTATGGGGTTGCACAGAGTCAGACACGACTGAAGTGACTTAGCAGCAGCATAGAGCCACTGTAATTAGACCAGATGGTGAGGATACAAACATACCAACGGAACAGGGCAGACGAATATACAAACAGAATAGCAGAAGATGCCCAAGGAGATCCATGCAGATACTGAAAGTTGAACAACAGTGCCTCAGCATAACAGTGGAGGAAAATGGTCTTCTCCATGCTTGGTTCTGGAACTATTAAATATTCATATGGAAAAAATAAACCCTTTACCCTTAGTCACACTATACGTGCACATTAAAAATCACTGCCAGATGATTATAAACCTAGATGTAAAAGGAAAATCAATAAGCCCTCAGAAGACAACACTGAACACTCTTCATGCCTTTGGGCTAGAAAAAGATTTCTTAAGGCATCAAAGTACTAACGCTAAAGGAAAAAATATGACACACTTAACCACCTTAAAATAATGTGGAAAATTCAGAGAGTGAAAAAGTAAGGCACAAGGTGAAGGAAGATATTTGTCATGCTTACAGCTGACAGGGCTGCTATGTAGAATATATAAAAAACTACTCCAGATGACAGGGCCTCTCCTCTGTCCAGCCTCCACACCCAGGAGACCAATCACTTAAAGGAGCCATGTCTGGGGCACCCCTGGCAGTCCAGTGGTTAAGAATCTGCCTTGCAATGCAAGAGACATGGGTTTGATCCCCAGCCCAGGAAGAGCCCACATGCCTCAGGGCAACTGAACCCCACGTGCCACACTACTGAGCCTGTGCTCTAGAGCGTGGGATCTGCAACTGCTGAAGCCCATGTTCCGGAAAGCCCGTGCTCATCCCCAAGAGAAGCCACTACAACAAGAAGCCTGTACACACAACAAAGAGCAGCCCCCGCTGCATAGCTAGAGAAGGTCCTCACATCAGTGAAGACCCAGCACAGCCAAAATGAAGAAATAGATCCTTACAAAGAAGAAGAAGCCATGTTTGATTCTGTGACTCTCTGGTTTGAAAGCCACTGGGGCCCACCTGAACACAGATGGGGTCTCCTGCTGCCTCAGGCCTGATTGACCTGTGCTTCCCTACATCCCTGGCTCCTCTCCTGACCCCTCACCCTGGTCCCAGCATGCTTTGTGCCTTGACAGCCCTGCAGAGTTGGAGCTGATGGCCTGGGTTTGACAGAGTCACTGCTCTGTCTGTTACCAATCATGTGACTTTAGCCAAGTTATTAAGCCACAGAATGGGGGTAATGATTCTTCCTCCCCGTAGCAGAGCTGGGAGGACTAGAGTAAGAGTGAGAGCTCTGTGTTTGTTTGTTTTTTTTTAATTTATCTGGATGTCTGGGCTTTCAAGGGGACCCCCTGGTTTCTCAGTGGTAAAGAGTCTGCCTGCAATGCAGGAGACCAGGGTCCAATCCCTGGGTTGGGGAAGATCCCCTGGAGAAGGAAATGGCACCCTACTCCAGTATTCTTGCCTGGGAAATCCTATGGATGGAGGAGCCTGGCAGGCTACAGTCCATGGGGTCACAAAGAGTCGGACACGACTGAGCGGCTTGCCTACCTCCTGGGCTTTGATCCCAGCTCTCCTTCCATATGGTTTGTCCTTGCCCTCTCTCGTTTTGACAGAGGCAGATGAAGAGACAAAATAGGTGATGAAATAGTTAATCCCACTAGGGGATTGCAAGCAGAAAAATATGGGAGACCCCTGTAAGTTAGTGATCACTCGAGAGAGCAGGTTTGCTTAACCCCAAAACCAAGCAGATTGCTTAGCAACCAAACTGTGCAGCAGAGGCACGAGGCATGGCTCAAAACAGTAAAACAACGGTGGCATGAGACCCACATCTGCCCAGTGAGCTCAGTGAGTCAATGACCCCCAGGACATGCTCTCTGCACACATAGTAGAACTAATTTGTGGACTTAGCTTGACCAGGAAGAGACGAGAAAATGCCCCTGCTCGATCTGGAGGAGGAGCAATGTTGGAAGCATGATGTCCACTTAAGAAAGTCAAAGAAGTTCTTCTCCCCCTCCCCACTTTTCCATTGCTTATAAAAGAAGGCTGTAAGTTTTTGGGGTGCAGCACCCCATTGCCTGCCCACTTTTAAACCTCACAAATGTTGTATTCTAATAAATCACTTCTATCACTTTGCCTGTCATTGAATTCTTTTCTGGGATAAGAGATAAAGAACTTTGGTACCAGAGCTCTTCAAAAACACCCCCAGGCAAAGATGACTCCAGTTTCACTTTCACTGGTTTAGTTAACCTGGGGCTGAAAATCCAGATCCCCACCTCAGCCAGGCAGATAACACAGCTCTGTGAAATGGGCTGAGGTGAGACAGTAGGGACTGGTGGGGTCTGCGGTGTCCTAAGGAATGCATCCTGTGTGGAGGCAAAGCCACTCTTGAGCTGCAGCTCACTGCTGCCATGCAGGAGTCTGCCACATCTGTTGTGTCTTTAGGAGAAGATAACATGTACACAGTGCTATATTTGATGTGGATAACTGAAAGGGCTTCCCTGGTGGCTCAGCAGGTAAAGGATCTGCTTGCAATACAGGAGACACAGGAAACTTGGGTTCAACCCCTGGGTCAAGAAGATCTCCTGAGGAGGGCATGGCAACCCACTCTAGTATTCTTGCCTGGACAATACCATGGACAGAGGAGCCTGGCAAGCTACACTCCATGGAGTCACAGAGACAGACTTTGACTGAAGCCACGGAGAACGCAACCAAAAGGACCTACCGAATAGCACAGGGAACTCTGCTCAATATTATGTAACAACCTAAACTGGAAAAGATTTTGAAAAAAGAGTAGATACATGTATACGTACAACTGAATTATGTTGCTGTACACTTGAACATAACACATTTTTCATCAAGTATACTCCAATATAAAATTAAAAGTTAGATAAAATTTTAAAACTTTTTTAAGGAAAGAAGATAAAAATCTGACTTTTTTGTGTGACATATCCTGACTTTTAAGTGGGAGAGAGTTAAAAGAAATATTATTTTGAAAATTCCATGAACTCAAAAGTGACTTTCATCATTCCCTCACTTCTCAGCATCCTCAACAAAGCCTTCCTGGCTCCTCGAGGCCCCGTCAGCTCTCATCGTCACGTGTTCCCCTAGCACTGTGCCCTTAACAGCATTTCACAGCACAACTGTCATTAGCTAAGGAATTCTGTAATCGGTTTGCTTGTGCTCTGCTTCTCAAATGTGCGACCATGGATTCCGGGGCTGTTCCCCGACACGTCCCCTCATCCCAGGGCAATGCCTGCCTGCAGCAGCTCTTCGCCCAATACTCCTTGAACAGCGAGGACACAGCCTCAGCCTTTCTCAGCACCTCTGCTGGGCTCCCGTCCAGCTTCTGCAGGAACCTGGGTGGTCTTGCCACTGTGACATTATTCCATGTTCACACAAAGACCATCCGTGTAAGCTAACAGTGGGCGACACAGGCCTTTTTCTCTGACCGGGAGGAAGACTGTTCAAGAGAACACCAAGTCTTAGGATCTCCTGCAGTGACCACAAAGCGCTGGTTCCTCAGGGCCTCACGGGCCTCGATTCCCCACCTGTGAAACGACCCGGTCTGAGGGCTCTTCCAGAAAAGGAGTGAACCGACCCTGTAGGGGTTCAGGGTGGCTGAGTAGTGCTGCCTCCCTCCCTGCACTAGCCCCAGGCCTCTGGAATTGGGGCAGCCTGCTGGCAGGGCGGGTATTGCAGGGGCAGCTGCAGCAGCCACAACAACCAGCACACAGCAACGAGCACGCAACCACAAGGAGGGGAAACACCCCAGCTGAGTGCAGGACACCTCGACCCTGGGACACAGGCTGGGGACCACAGTGTGTTCTGACGCAGAAAACACCTGGGCTCTTCCTCTCCTCCAGAAGTTTTGCATCCCCCAGAAAACGTGGTGTCGAGCTTACCCTTCCCTGCAGCCCTTTTCCTGGTGTGAGCATCTCAGGGCTCAGAGGGGGTGCTCCACCTGCACGGACCCCGCTGCTCAGGACCCCTAGCTCCAGCCCAGAGGTGGGGAGGACCCCACTCCGCCCCTTCTAGAAGAAGAGTTGGGCTCAGCGAGCAGTCCTGAAGGTCCCCATCCTGAGGCCCTCTTTGCTGCTGCTTCTGTGCAGACAGGGCTTGCCTGTCATCCAAGGGCAGTATCTAAGCCAGTCCAGTTTACGCTGGGCACGCCATCAGATCAGCTGCCATTTCTGGAAGGAGTGATTAGTAAGCGCAGTTCCTCCTGCATGTCCCCGGGAACACCCTTTTTCGAGGCTTTGGATGAGATGCTTGTAATCCTACTTAGATGTCACAGACTGAAAACAACTCTTCATGTTAATATAGTGGCTTTCAAACATTTTCAATGTAAACTGAGCTGCAGTAAGAGACTTTGCATGGCTGTTTATGAACTCACGTGCTGTGAGATGAGTATGATAACAGCAGGACACTACATGGATTCTCTGCCTCTCTTAAGGGTCCCGACTGGAAACATTAAAGTTCTGTATTGGAATACTTTGGAACCCAGCTGTCCAAGGGGAGCCCTGAGGAACCCCTGGAGTAAATGAGGCCCAACTAACTGCACAACAACGTGCTGCCTTGGAGGAAAGCACAGTGGGGCTTGCAGAGAATTCCAGAGCTTAACGCTCTTAGAGCCCTCTGCCGTAGCCCACTCACTCTGCCAACGAGGAAACTAACAGCCAGAAGAGGTGACTGGCTGGAGATGACCTGGGAGTGAGTGGCAGGGATGGGATAAACTGTGTTCTTGATTCTTCTGGCAGGCAGGGGCTCACCTTCTCTTACACCAGGGGCATTGCTGCTTTGACCCCAAGGAACTGGCATCCCCTGGCCTGACACAGAGCTCCCCTGCGGTGCACTGGGGAATGGGCCACCCTGGAGGATGTGAGCGGATTTCTGAAGGAAGGTGGATCCCTGAGTGTCTACACACGGGTAAGTCAAAGACTCCGGTGGAACTGGTCTTGTGGGCAGGGCAGGTGGCACCTGCTTGCAGGAGAACACCTGGGAGGGCCCACCCTGGGCCCTGGCAAGAGATGAGGTGCACCTCTGGGCTGGCTGGGATGCTGTGCCTCTCGGGGGTAAGGGGGCATCTTGCAGATGGAGTAGGGGTCCCCTTCACAGAGGATACTTTCTGGAATCCCAAGACAGAGACAGGGCTTGGGGTGTGGGGGCTGCCTGGTACCTCACATCCCCGCCAAGGGCAGAGGGAAGGGAGCCCTGAGGGAAAGATGAGAGAGAGACAGGAGGGCCCTCCTGCCGCTCAGCTGCCCTCAGGCTCCTGGGAGAACTAGCCCAGGGAGGCTCTAGGCAGGCAGGTGCACTCCTTGCACTCAGGATGGCCTGGACCCCGCTGTCAGACCACCCCGTGCCCTCTGCCCCCGACAGGCAGCTTAGCCCCGGAGAGGCCTTCCTGCTGCCTTGGGCTTGGGTTGCAGAGAAGGTCAACCTCAGACGTGTCCCCGAGTTCCAGCCCCAGGCGCTGCAGGGTCCCGGCTCACCTGGGCCCAGCTGGGAGAGAAGCAAGCCGAGAGCCAGCAGCAGCAGGTGGAAGACCCTCATGGTGGCCGCCGGCGGCCGGAGGCCCGGGGAGGGAGGCTCAGGGGAGGCCGGGCTCCAGAGGCTCCAGAGGCTCCAGTGGCGGCAGGGTCACCGCCTTTATAGGGCTGGAGGATTGCACAACCGCACACACCGACGACGTGAAGGGCTGCGTCCAAGGCCAGGGAGAGATTCTAATAAATAACCCTTCACCGCAAGCCCTGAGTTGTCGGGGAGTCACGTGGACGCGCGTCTCCCTCGGCTGCAGCAGCTGGATCCCGCGCTGGGCTTGCAGGCCTGGAGGCAGCTCCTCCCACCTGCTCTGCTCTGGGTCCCCGCAGAACCGCTCAGATGGAGTTCCCAGGACAGGAGTGCACGCTCGAACCCCAGCTGCCAGAGGCTCAGGGAGTGGAGAGGTGGCCCCGGGGCACTGAGCCAGGCAGCTGCCCAGCTGGCAGCCCGCGCGTCAGGCCTTTAGGGGAGCTGCGCTCTCCACGCGGTGCCCCAGACTTCACCCTCGTCCCTCACAAAAGCCGGGCTGTTGCCTTTCCTCCAACCTTTAGGGATGGAATTTTCTTCTAGTTTTTGGCTGGTGTTGCTTTTTTTAAATCAAAATATCTCTCAAATCTTTTATAATCTATGAGCCTCTTCTGTCACTTAAACTTTTTTTTTTTTTTTTTTGGTCAAGACAAATTTTTTGGAGCAGTTTTAAGTGCACAGCAAAATTTAGGGGAAGGGACAGAGTTTGTCGTATTCAAACATTTATCCTTTCACTCACTGACTCAAGTGTGTATATGTGGTTCCTGTTATGTGTTAGGTGATGTTTAGGGTCTTGGCGTGCAGTGAGGACCAAGATTTATGTTGGTTTCCTGCAAAAGTCTAGTTGAGATGGATCGAGCAGACGGGCCTGTTGCCATGGCACTGGATAGGCGCTTGGATTGGCAGCAAGTGAGGACCACGGAACAAGGCCGGGATCTGAGGAAGCGTGTGTGAGTTTGGCTTTGGTTTCTTCCTTAGGCAATAGGGAGGTCTGGGAAGATTTGAATCAGGAGAAATACACAAGCCAGTTGCCATTTTAGAAACCGTCTCAGGGAAGTGTGGGTGGAGAAAGGCAAGACTGGACTTGGGAGGAAAGGGGAGGAGCTGGTGGAGCAATGAGGGTCTTAACTAAGGTCGTGAAGGGGGGAAGGAAGGAGACATGGATTCAGGGATGTTAAGAAGGAAAAGTCTCGCAGACACTGGCGACAGACTGAGCTCGATTCCTGGCTCTGTCTAGGTAAAAGGTGATGCCCCGGACCAAGGTAGCATAACCAGGAGGAGGTGATTCGGGGAAATGGTGGTGAGTTGCATAAACATTTCTGCAGAAGGAGTGTCTTGGTTTGGGTTTCCTGAGATGCAGAATGTGAGCCCAGAACGTGACTGAAGGTGGAGAGCTGAGAGAGTAGAGAGGGGGAAGGCAACTGGACGAGAAGGAAGCGGACAGAGACGTGTGCCTCCAGCCTGCGGTTCCCTTCCTCATCAGTGGCAGGGCTCCAGGCTCCCACTTTCTCTGCGGAGCTGCGGGGCCTGTGGAGCTGCTGGGCCTGGCACCGTGGCCAGGACAACCTCTTGGCTGGACTTGCCCCGTCTGTGAACCAGGGAGATTCAGACAGAGCCCGTCAGGTCAGCACAGCTGGCATGTGTGATGTTTACACAGATCAGGGGAGGGGACTGGCGGGGCACCTGTGTGGGGCACTCCTGAGAGTAAGAACAGCCACTTTCACTTACAGCTCACGGGCCCCGGGCCAGCCCACGTGCCCTGCGTGACTACTGAGCATGGAGCGCTCTGCAGCAGAGATGGACTCGACTGCATTTCAACGATATTTATGACATAACCACCATGTGCTGAGCGCCGCAGGAGGGAAGAAGGCACCCTGCTCCTGGGGGCTGGCGGCTCCTGTGGGTGAACCTCTCTCTTGTTTGCCAGCCACCTCCTCTGAGAAGTCCTCCCTGACCTCCCCTCGTCCTAAAAGTGGCTGGTACTTCTGGGCTGCCCCTTTTACAGCCTCCTTCCTGTCATGTTCTTGGCATGCTGGCTGCTTCCCCCGACATCAGTGGGGTCTGAGGGAGGGGCCGCATGGAGACCCCCATCATCTCCCCTCCCAGGAGAGTCTGGTGTTGGTATAGATGACCAGTCGCTGGAGGAAATGAATGAAATGAGTGCTGCCATGGACTGAATGGTGTCCCCCAGTTGCCCATGTTGAAGCCCTGTGTTTGGAGGTGGGGCCTTTAAGGAGGTAGTTAAGGCTGAAAGAAGTCACAAGGCCCCATCCCTGTAGGACGGGTAGTCTTATAAGCAGAGGAAGAGATTCATTGCTCTCTTTGCCATATGAGCACAGGATGAGAAGGCCGCTTCCAGAACCACGAGACAGGAGCTTCTGCCCTTCAAGCTCCCAGCCTGTGTGTTTCGTTACAGCAGCCATCCCGACTAACACACGTGTCTGCACCTCGGTTAACTCTCCATCTCCTAGGACCCCAGAACTCCCTGGACTCCACTCCTGAGAGCTCCCCAAACTCTTGACACCCCAGCGATGGCCCTTCTCTAAATGCCACAGCCCACGTTTGTGAAAGGATTTCAATCTGAAATGGAACCAGAAGATATAAAATGGAAAATCTTATGCATGTGCCCTCAGAAAAGTAAAACTTCAGGACTAGAAACAGAATTTCTGTAAATGCTTGGTTCACATAAAAGTGATAATATTACAGTTTTCTTAAATGAGAGGGCCTTGGTCATAGGTTGCCTCATATCAGCCTTGGAAGGTTTGCTTACGGTTCCAGAGGTGAGAAAAAGAAATGACCTGGGTTAGGCTCATCTGAGCTTTGTTTGCCTGCCTGGGCTGGTTTTGTCTGCTCAGGGAACTTTCAGGCCTGGCCTTTGTACTTTTTTAAACTGATTTTTAATTTAATAGACTAACTGGACTCTCCCTTCTTTACATTTCCTGGCCATAAATATAGCCTACTCCACACCTTTGACTGACTCACTTATGGCTTCTACAGTTTGTGTGCCCTGATGCAATTACTGCTGTTCCTGAATAAACTCATCTTTTCGGCAATTTTGCGCTCGCCTCAGTTTACCTCTTCACGTGGTCCATGGTAGCTATTTCCACTCCGCTCTGCTGTGTCTGAAAGCAGACTCAAGGCCTTGTTTATAGTTTGGGGCCACGTCAGGAGGGCCTGCATCCCTCATTGCTTTGCAGACGGTGGAGATCATTAACACTCTTTGCCTGAGAAAGCTCGGGTCAGGGTCTTTTCAGGGAGAAACTTCAGATTTAAGCACATTTGTGTGGGGTAAAAGAAAAAGAAAATCTACGTGCGTGCACATCCACATATGGAGACACAGGGGAAAGCCTGGAGACTAACAGAAAGTCACCGAGTGGAAGCAGTATTTGCTTCTGAGAAGGGGCAGGGGTTTGGAGGGACAGGCTGGGGAGAGACCCTCCGTGTTCCCACGGCAGGTCTGCATCCTGATTATTCGGTTAGTGGAGCTCACATGGTGGTCAGGGGTGGCACATGCCCCGGAATTCCCTGCACTTGCTCCTGTTCTCTCCCTGGTGCCTGACCTTGGCCGCAGCTGGCTGGGTCCTGTCCTCATCTGCTGGTCTCCAGGGCACATCTGCCTCACGGGCCGCGTGGCCAGCCGCTTCCCAGAGGCAGGAGTTGTTTGCATCAGGTGTTGATCACACCTCCCTCCTGAATCAGGGCTCAGGTGCCACTGGGTGCAGATGACCTCAGGTGTCCCAGGCCACCTGCCACCCTCACGTTCCTATCCAGCAAAAGAAGGTGGTGAATTCTATGGGGTTTTTTAGTGGCCAGTTTCCAAACGAGGCAGCCCATCTGAATCACCAGGGACACCTTCACGAAAAGCTCCTGCTTGAAAATTGCCTGCAGTGAAACTCTAGAATCTGTCTTTTATTTTGGGCTGTGCTGCACAGCTTTGAAGGATTATAATTCCCTGACCAGGGGCAGAACCCTTGCCTTGGCAATGAAAGCACCGAGTCCTAACCACTGGATGCCAAGGAATTCCCTGGAATCTGCCTTTTCAACACGAAAAAGACTCAGGCGACACCGTGGCTCTGTGCACAGAAGGAAGAGCTTCCTGCAGGTCTCATGGCCTCCAGAGTTCCCGCCGGGCTGGCAGCGTGAAGGCAGCATTTGCTCTAAAGTTGTGGACTCACCAGGCCTCCAGTTTGGCCACTGGACAGGTGAGGGCCCTGTGCAGGCATCAGGATGGGAGGGGGGTCGCCTGGCCCCCGCACACACCCCCTGCCCCCACCCAGGATCCACCTGCAGACGTCACCATCTGGCTTCCTTGCAAAGTACTCAGAACTAAAGCAGGTTTTATTTTTTAACAGCATCGACAGTGAATGTGTCAGAAAGGTAATGGAGCAGCTGTCTTAGCAGGAGAAAAGGGGGTGCACTGCCCCCCAGCACCCCATCCCCACACACCTGCCTCCCCATTTATCGAGCCCATGGAAGGCCAGGGTGGGTATTAACCCTGGGTGCTGGGTCCTGTGTAAATCATTACATGCCCGCAGTCAGTGCCCTGGCTCCGAGCCAAACTTTTTTTTCCCCTCCTTATTTAACAAATATCACAATATCTGCCTGTGCCAGACGTTATGCCTGAGCATAAGGAACACCTTGCTGGTCCTGACAGCCCTCGTATTATGTGTTGCTCATCCGTAGACAGAGATGGAAAAACGACCAAATTCTTGTTATTTGAACATATATGTCCAGATTCCTCGTGCACCACCTGCTTGTTACCCAGGAACTTTCTCATCACGGGAAACTGCTTGTATTTTCTCCAGACAGATGCTGCTGTGTGCTCACTGCCATTCTAGAAAACCAAGAGGCCTCTACAACAGGGGCCCAACAGGAGTCCTCAGCAAGTCCCTTCCTGGGTCTTGGTTTCTTGCTTATTAAGAATGAGTTTATAAAATAGAAAACAAATTTATGGTTACCAAAGAGGAAGGAGGGAAGAATAAATTAAGAGTTTGAAATTAACATATAGAAACTACTATATATAATAGATAACCAACAAGGACCTACTGTACAGTACAAGGAACTATACTTAATATTATATAATAAGCTATGAGAATGTAAAAAATGATTATGCTGTTGATGTTGCTGCTGCTGCTGCTGCTAAGTTGCTTCAGTCGTGTCCGACTCTGTGAGACCCCAGAGATGGCAGCCCATCAGGCTCCCCCATCCCTGGGATTCTCCAGGCAAGAACACTGCAGTGGGTTGCCATTTCCTTCTCCAATGCATCAAAGTGAAAAGTGAAAGTGAAGTCGCTCAGTCATGTCCGACTCCTACCGACCCCATGGACTGCAGCCTACCAGGCTGCTCCGTCCATGGGATTTTCCAGGCAAGAGTACTGGAGTGGGGTGCCATTGCCTTCTCCAAAAAATGATTATATATAATTACATATGTAAATATAATTGAATCACTTTACTGTTCACCTGGAACTACCACAACACTGTCAATCAACTATATTTCAATAAACATTTTGAAATAAATAAAGGAATTTATTTAGGATAATAAAAGAATGGGTTTATAAGATAAACAAGGCCTTTCTGTATAGCACAGAAAACTATGTTCAATATCTTATAATAACCTATAATGGAAAAGAATCTGAAAAAGAATATATACATACATATGCATATGGGGCTTCCCAGGTGGCACAGTGGTAAAGAATTCACCTGCTAATACAGCCCCAGGAGAGCTCATTTCCATCCCTGGGTCGGGAAGATCCCCTGGAGGAGGAAATAGCCACCAACTCCAGTACTCTTGCCTGGAGAACCCCACAGACAGAGGAGCCTGGCGGGCCACAGTCCATGGGGTCACCGAGATGGACACGACTGAGTGAGCACACACAGTGCACCCACACACAAGCATTTAAAACGGAATCACTGCTGTTTTAGGGAAATGAAAACAGAGTCTTGTTTGGGCTTCAGAAGCAGGAGAGCAGGCCTCCGACTGATGTCTGGTCTGCCTGGACTACGTGCCTACTCGCAAACACACCAGTTGTCATCAGCAAGTCAAGAAGCACGTTCCCTAAGAAAGGGAGTGGGTCTTGGAATTTTCTCAAGCCCCTGGAGATCTGTCCACCCCCCAGGGTCCAGAAAAAAACTCACAAGATGAAACAAACAGCCTTGTAAAGGTTAAATTTAAGCCAGAGCTGCATTTTTGTGGGCAAACTGATGATGGTATCAGTTGGAGGCCTGGGATTATAACTGGGAGCACCCAAAACTGCCTTCTGAAGCCTCGCCCTTGGGGTGGATGCACCACGGCATTCTGAGTCCACTGAGGTTTTCCTCCAGGCAGCCCTGATGTTTCCTCTCCCCCCTCAGAGCTTGTGTTTCCAGAAAAGCTCGATGGGCTGGTTGGACCTGGCATCCCCCTGCCACCACCCCATTCCTGACCAGGGGGATGTTCGGAAATGTCTGGGGAAATTCCTGGTGTTTTTCCTAACCAAGGTGAGGTGGCCATGGCATCTGGTACATGGAGGCTGAGAGGATGGCTAAGTATCTGAGTATCATCCGGCGCAGGAAACAACCCTCTGGACCAAGGACTGTCCTCCCAAAGGTCCCGCGGTGCTGAGGCTGAGAACCTAGGTGAGAGATGGTCAGACCTTTCTGCCCTACTGCTTATCATCCTGCTCCTGTTGTTGCTATGACCAAAACACCTGCTGTGGGCCTGGGTTCCAGGAATGAGTATTTATCGTGAAATCAGTGGGAAAAACTGGTATGCTGTGGGCTTGATCTTATCAAAGATAATTGGCAGGAGAGCAGACCACGCTCGGGTTACTCATCAGGCAACAACTGCAGAGCCTCTAGTCCCAGGTGGGGCCGTGCGGTGATCCAGCCCTGCAGTCTGACACCCGAGAGCGGTGAGCGGGGGTGACAGGGGGGTGGGGGGGCGGAAATCAGGGTCTGCGCAGGACTGAGCGAGATACGGGCCGGGGATGCCCTGCTCTGCTCCGAAGTTCTGAGTCATCACCAGTTTCACAAGCAATCCCAGGGGGAGGCACTCCAGGGCAGGCACAAGAAGCTTTCTGTTAAGAATAAATGTGCCCTAAATTGCTCTTAAATAGCCAACACCATTTTGAGTTGTTGGAGGTTTCAGTTTCCCAGTGCACTTGGATCTAAATATCACCGGTCCCTTATGGGGTGCTCCGTTCCTCCCACAGGGTGACTGCTTGTCTGCTGTGTGTCTGGGACCCTCTTGCTCCGGGGTCGGCCATGGTAGACCTGCTGGTCTCTCCAAGGGCACCATCACCCTGTCCCTTCACACGTGGGCCTAGGTCAGCTTGCCACCTTAGAGAGCTAGTGTGAGGCTTGGGGCTGGAACTCTGGAGACTGTGACTCTAGGAAGATGGGGGACCTTCTCAGACTCCCATGAATGAGGCCTCTCACACCCCCAAGTCCAGGCTTGCAAAGGAGCTGAGGCTGGGGTCGTGGGCTACAGCCCAGCTGGGGACACCCCTGCAGGGCCCGCTGTTTGGACAGGTGCTGACTCTGTCTCTCTGATTCAACTCAGACGATTCAAGGACTGCTGGGTCCTTGATGCTAGAACTTTTACTTCAGTGGATGAGGGGGAGATGGACAAGAAATACAAACAGTACACACACGTGTGTGAGTGTTTGTATGAACGAATCAGCTCATGAGGAAAAGGAGGCAGCAGAAAGGATGAAGGGGGTAGTTCAGAGGGCAGGTGGGGGGAAGTGTCTGAGGAGGGAGCCTGAGGCCTGCACAGGATGAGGCAACAGCTGTGTGTGCACCTGGGGACAAGAGTCCTCTGGTTACTAGTTCCCAGTGAGGCATGTGCTCCCCCGGGGAGTTACACACAGGTGCACACACATGCCTGCACATGCACACGCACACACACACCACACAGACATGCACCACACATTTTACAAGAGGTAGAAATAAAATTGTCCAGACTGTTATCCCTTGACTCTTTCTGGTACAATTCAGCCAGTGTTTTCTGAGCTCCCGTGGTGTGCCTGAGAGTTGGTCACTGAACGAAAGTGTCTCAGGAGCAGGAACGCGGTTTCAGAAACAGCTCTGCTTCTTCTCCGTCTTCAGGTGAAGGACTTGCCAGCAGACCTTAGGTTTGCTGATGGCTTAAAAGGCCACATCAAGGTCAAATAAACTAAGTGATTTAGAAAACTTTGTTTACCCAAAAAAAAAAAAAAAAAAACAGAAGCCAAATCCAGAAAACACATCTTACGGATTTTATGCAGGCAGGTGGAAAAGCAAAATGATGACATAGTTTGAAATTTTCTTTTTAAAGAAGGTAAAAAGAGCAGAAGCCTAGAAACTCTCAAGACAGGTTATTTAGTGAAGAAATCTGCCTTGTGCTCTGGAATCATGTATGTTTGCTTATGTATATGGTCCTCAGATCAGAGAAACAAGTCAACCTGACATCACTTTCCAGAGTTAATAATGGCATTTTTCTTACATTAAATGAACGATTCCTCTTTCCTCAATGGCCAAGAGTTGCACTCTCGCCTTCAGCTCCCTGAGAGGTGATGCTGGCCTGTCCGAAATGGCAGAAGGACCCACTCCTTCCTCCTCTCTGAAAGGAGGTGGGGTCCCCTCTCCCTTCAGGAAAATCTGCATTATTTTACTAGAGATGCAGCCTCATCAAGACCAGTGTGGTAAATTTGAGATGATGATTTTTACAATTTGAGAATCTCAAAGATCATGAACAGCTGTCACTGCATGTGAATCACAGGGAAAGTACTGTTGGAAACGTTTAATCAGTGACACTTCACTTTTCTCTGAGTTAAAAAGCAATTTTAGTCACAGTATTTTACAACTGCCCATTGACCAGCCAGAGCTGCTTATTCCTGGTTCAGGCAATGTTCTCAACGACCTTAACACTTTCAGGTGATAAAGTCATGAGACCAAAGGGCAGAGAGGAAAGTTACACACTTGCAGGACAGAGTTCTGCAGACCCTGACGGCATGTGCCACAAGTTACCTGCCCAGCAGCAAACAGGGATCACTGAACAGCTTCTGATAGAGGTAGAATGCTCACATCCTAAATTCCTTCAAAGAAAGTCCACATGTAGGAAGTGCAGACCCAGAGTCTGTTTCTTTCATGGAAGAATAATCTGCATGCAACCATTGCTTGTTGGAACTGAGGAAGGGATGAAGACAAAATCTAAAAACATAGACTCATTTCCTTCATTTTAAATAAAAGATAAGAACAGATTCTGAGTTAGTTGAAGAGTTTGTTTTTTCTTTTAACAAACTCTTCTTTCCTTTCTGTGGCTATCCAGGTGAGACTGTTTTGCCTCATTAAGAGTCACTGAAGCAAAGCACAGAAATAGCTTACATGTTATACACAGTACTGCCTGCAGGTGGCAGCGTCACCACCCTGGTTTGGTGGTACAAGCGAATGGCAAACTAACTTCAGGAGACATGTCCTCTCAGCATGGTCACAGGCCTCTCCTAATGGGGTAATCATGTTACGCATGTAATTTCTGTTATTAAGGAAGGACAGAAAGACCAAACAGAACAGCGATTGTCTGTGTTCAGTGCCTGTAAGCGCACCTCCAGTGGACAATGCATGCAGGTTCATTTCCCTTTTTATTCTGTGTGGTTTGTTCCGACTATGTTTATTGAAATGAAATGTTATGTTTGTTGAATCTAATAACAAAAAATAGGTCTAATAATTTGTACATCTTTTAAAAATGCACAGGCTGGCATACACAAACATAATAAAAGTTTTCACCAGGAAACATTTGGGAAGCGTTGCTCTGAAGGATGTGGTTGTGTGTGGGGGGGGGGGGAGGGGAGGGGAGGTGATGGGCAGAACCCCAGTTCTGACCACAAGGGAGATGGGGTGAGAGTTGCCAGCTCCGTGTGCATATTTTGACCAACTTGGGTTTCTTTCTGGGGTTTAGATTTATTTGTTTTCTCTGAAACGACTTTCTCTTTTAAAAGAGTGTAGTGGTTAAGAAAACAAAAGCAAAACAACCTGGGATCCCTGGCAGGGTGCCTAGAAGGACCACTTGCACAAGCCGAGGAGCTGCCGGGCCTGGAGTCCAGGCGCAGGGTGGGGCGAGCTGCCGCCCTCTAGTGGTCGGACAGAAACACTCCACCTCCCGGAGTTAGCCTTTCTCCTAAGAAAACTCCTGCCTGCCCCCCTTCATTTTACAATGTTCTTTTTTTTTTTTTTTTTTTAACGTTTTTAGTTTTTAAATTATTTTTGGAGTATACTTGATTTATAATGTTGTGTTAGCCTCAGGAGGATAGCAAAGTGAATCGGTTATACATATACATATATCCACTCTCTTTTAGATTCCTTCCTCTATAGGCCATCATAGAGTATTGAGGAGAGTTGGCCTATAGAGTTCCCTGTGCAGCGCAGCAGGTTCTTATTCGTTATCTATTTTCCATAAAGTAGTGTGTATATGTAGTGTGCAGTGTGTATATGTAGCTTGTATATGTAGTGTGTAGTATGTATACGTACTGTGTAGCTTGTATATGCAGTATGCAGTTTGTATATGTAGTGTGCAGTGTGTATATGTAGTATGTATACGTAGTGGGTAGCTTGTACATGTAGTGTGTAGTTTGTATATGTAGTCTGTAGTGTGTATATGTTAGTCCCAATCTCCTAGACCTTCCCTCCCTCACCCCCACGACAGCCTGGTAACCATAAGGCTATTTTCCACATCTGTGACTCTTTCCGTTTTCTAAATTAGTTCATTTGTACTCTTTCTTAGATTCCATTCCTTTTGATAAACAAGAAAGCCCCACACTTACAGTCCTCCCCTTTTCCACCCAAAGATTCCTGGGGATGCTTGCCAAGAATTCATTCAACTTGCTACATATTTTCATCAGCTAGGAGTTGGTCCAATCTTTCTTGAAGCTTGTAATACAAAAATAAAAGTTGTCCCCCATATGTCAAATGTAGATAATATTGTAACCCTGAATATACTCAGGTAAACAACTCCCCTCACCTCGGCAAGATTCCTGTTCTCTCCTGGAGCTGCATGTTCCTGAATGATGCCCCTTGCTTTAGTTGCTGCTGAAGATCCCAGCCCCTTTGAGCTTTCCTGTAATTTTCCTGCATGTTTCAGGGGCAGTGATGCAGGTTCTATGAGCAGGTTTCCATCACTCTGGCTCCTTTTGCTTCCCTCCCTTTCCCTCCCCTCCTCTTTCTCACCCTCTTTCTATATCCTCAGCCTGTCTCATCTTGTGGAGGGGAAACTGCTAAAGGAGAGGTAACCCAGCTCCAAGCTTGTGTAGACGGTGGTTCCAGTGAGCTACCTGTACCACCTCATTTATTTTACCCAGCAGCTTCAGGAGGAGGTAAGACCTTAGAAACGGGAGCTCTGTCCACTCTGCTCAGAGTGGATCGGGGGTGGAGGTCTCTTCTGATGGACCATGGGAGGAAGGAAGCAATGGAAACCAAGTGGCCGCCGGTTGGCGGGGCTTCCCAGAGACCCGCCATCATCACCCAGGGTCTCTGCAGAAGCTCTTCCCTGAGCCCTGTGCTCCCCGGGAGTGGCTGCCTCCTGAGCCTCCCCGGCTCTCCAGTCCTCTGCCCACTCCCAACCCCCACTCCCGGCTTCCCGGCTCTGGCATTTGGGGCCACCCTTCTTGCTCTGTGTTTCTTAGCTTCTGTTCATTTCTCCCACCAGCTGTGTCTCTGTGTCAGTTATTGCAGGGTTGCAAAAACACGTTGTCCACATCATGCTAACACAACCTCAGCTGAAGTCTGTGGCCAAGTTTTGGTGAAGAAACTGAAATTTTCCAAGACTGTCTTGTGTCTGTTTCCTCAAGTGTGTTCTCAAAGGTTCTGCAACCCAGGAAAATTTACTTCAGAGTGTAGACACCCACAGCCCATCCCTGAGGGGCTTTCTGGGGGTGCCTCCCATTTTTTCCTCTTCACTTGTCCACATTTGGTTGTGAGCCAGTCAGGGTTCTCCACAGAAACAACCCATTTCTTTAAGGAATCATCTCACACCATTATGAAAGTAAGTCTCAAAACAAACAAACGTTTTGGCAAGTCCCCAAACAAACAAACAAACAGATCCAGTGCCAGTTCGGTAGACCAGCAGGACTCAGGGAGGAGCTGATGCTGGAGTTCAAATCTGAAGCTGGCTGCTGGCAGAATTCCTTCCCTTTGGGGGAAAGTCAGTCTTTGTTCAGGCCTTCAACTGATTGGATGAGGCCCACCCATGTCACACAGGGGTAATAATAACCTGCTTTACCAAAGTCCACTGATTTAAATGTACGTCTCATTTCCAAACATCCTCACAGGAACACCCAGAATGACGTTTGGCCAAATATCCAGGCAGCAAGGCCCAGCCGCGTCTGTACGTGAGATGAAGCACCACAGGGAGGTTCTCAGGTTCGCTCTTCTCTGTCTTGTCTCCCTTTCCCTCACAGTGTGGGTTTCCAGCCGTGAGGAGCTTTGAGATGGACAGTATTTGTGGTCCCTTAGAGGTGAGAGGACACCTGGGAGTGGTTCTCTGTCCCTCCTGTCCGGCCCATTTACCCATTTTAAAATGATACCTAAAGAGATCTTTTTATTACAAACCCTGCATTTTGTCTTTGCCAATTTTCAATTGAAGCAGAGCTTGCATAGAGTGAGGAGCACAGATCCTGAGTGTCCAGCTGGAACCCGCATCCCTGTCAAACTATGGGACGGCCCCATCCAGCCCCAAGTGACCTTGGCCCCCTCCCCTCCTCCTCTCTGACCCTCTTCTGCTCATCCCGCCTGCAGAACTCTGTGGAATCTGGGTGGTGGGGTCAGGACACATTCTCAGCAGTGCAAGGACCTCTGGCTTTGTATTCCAGTAGTTCTGATAAGTTCCCATAGTTTAATGCCAGTAGTTCTCAACTCACATGGTTTTTCATTGTAGTTTACCTTTAAATAACATTTACCCTCATCTTCACTGAATGGTGGGCATTAGTCCCTTAGACTACAAGGAGATCCAACCAGTCAATCCTAAGGGAAATCAAACCAGAATATTCATTGGAAGCCTAATACTGAAGCTCTGATGCTTTGCCCACCTGATACAAAGAGCCAAGACATTGGAAAAGACCGTGATGCTTGGAAAGACTGAGGGCATGAGAAGAAGGTGGCAGAGGATGAGATGGTTGGATGGCATCACAGTCTCATGGACATGAATTTGAGAAAACTCCAGGAGATCGTGAAGGACAGAGGAACCTGGAGTGCTACAATCCCGTAGGGTCACAGAGTTAGACATGACTGGGAAAGCAACTGAACAATAACAAGAACAACAACAGTGACCTCTGGGAGGGGGAAGGGACCACGAACTTGTCTGTGTTTGGCTCCTGACAGGTACTCCATAAAGTCTGTTTCCTCAGTGACTCTGGAGCCAACACTGAGAACCGAGGAGGGCTTGGTCGTTTACTGGGCTCAGATTATGCATGTGGCCTCTGCAAAAGGGAGCTGGAGGCATCACTGGGGTGGCAAAGGGAGCCCAGGGTGTCCTGCACTATTTTCTGCTGTTCTCAGCCTGTGAATCACCAGTGTTGTGGTCAGACTGCCCCCTGTGGGTCTGATGCTCTCAGGAAGCTCTGAAAAAAGAAAAAAATAGAGGCTTTTTGCTTAGGAGACCTAAAACTTAACAGCACACTCTCCCTACCATGGTGTCAGGTAGGGAGAGAATGCATGGGGGGCCTAGGCTTTTGCTTTTGTTCAGGTATAGCGTTGGGGGTCTGGGTTTTCAAGGCTGCTGCTGCTGCTGCTGCTGCTGCTGCTAAGTTGCATCAATCATGTCCAACTCTGTGTGACCCCATAGAAGGCAGCCCACCAGGCTCCCCCGTCCCTGGGATTTTCCATGCGAGTATTCTAGAGTGGGTTGCCAGTGCCTTCTCCATTCAAGGTTGCACTATTGGTGAATTTAAAACATACGAGGGAGAATTTAAAGTGTAGAAAGAGAAACCAACAAACAAGTGACCCAAATGGCCAGTTACAGAAATCAACCAAGGTTTCTAAAACAAAGGAGCCTGGGGAGGGGGCCGTGGCCTGGCCCTTCCTCTGGCGTTTTCTGGAGTTCTGTGAGTCAGTCTAGCAAATCATACAACCTGAAGGGGGAGGCACTGGGATTCCTGAGTTTGCAGCCAAGTCTGGCAGAAGTGTGGGGGAGCTGGGGACCCAAGAGTTGGCATCTGAAGTGGGGACAGTCTTGTGGAACTGGGATCATACCTGTGAGGCTGACCCTCCTTCTGGGGTGGTTAGTATCAGAACTGAGCTGAAGCCCTGGACACACAGTTGGTGTCAAGAAGGGAAAACACACAAACAAAACCCTCTCAGCCAGGACCTGCGAACCCTCTGTAATCTCAATTTTAAGCAACTGCTCTCAACTTCCACCTCCTGTCTTATTGTCTCAACCCTTTGTAGATGAAGAACCTAGAATCCTTGACCTGATGCTGCTAAGCCCCCTCCCATGCCCCCGGATTTAGCCTGTTTTCAGGACGCCTGATGCACAGCAGGTCCTGTCTCCCCACTGGCCCTGCTTGGATGCCTCCTTCCCCTCCCCTTGCCTTCATTCCCCACGACTGCTTCACGTGGCATCTTCTCCTCCAAAGCTCCTGTCAGCTCCCCACGCCCACTCTCAGCTGCGAGACGTCATGCCAGGTTTTCAAAGAAAATCAAAGCAACCAGAAGTGAATTTCCCCAGTTGTGGGCCCAGGTGTGTCTACGTCTGTTCCCATGTGTGGCATGTGATTCTCTCCAAGCTCCCTGCACACCTTCCTGTCTCTTCTCCCTGCCCCCCTTCCCCGGTCCACACCACCTCCTTTTTCTTTCAGCATCTTTGAGAGATTCTGAGTGGTTTCTGTTTGATGATGACTGCTCTTTGTCCAGGTGAAATATTCCTGTGCTATTTTTCTTTATTTATTGTATTTAACTGCTTGCTTTATACTGATTCTTTTTTGTTTGTTTTTTAATTTGTGCCGGCTCTTAGCTGTTGCATGCAGGATCTTTAGTTGTGACACGTGAACTCTTAGTTGTAGCATGTGGGATCTAGTTCCCTGACCCGGGATCGAGCCTGTTGTCCAGCATTGGGAGCTCAGAGTCTTAAACAATGGACCACCAGGGCTGTCCCTGTACAATCCACTTTAAAAAGGTTTTGTAGGGGGTAAACAGAATTGGGTTTCAGGCTACAGGGATTTCTCCCTATGATGCATGATTGTTACTATGAATACCTTCTTTCAATGGGTAACCAATGAGAATAACACAAATGGACCATCCACATTCTCATAACCAGATTCACAATTGCTGCCTCCTAAGCAGACTGCTTCCTACCAGTGTGGTCCCTCATGTGATGGTCAAGTCAGCACATCTCTTCTCCTTCCTGAGGCTGAGCTTCCTGTGCTATACCGCAGCTTCCCACTAGCTAGCTGTTTTATATATGGTGGGTTTATAACAGTCCTTTACCTTCACTTCCTGAATCCAGTCTATATATAGCTACCGAGTTATTTCCAGATGACAAACTTGACAGTGTTATTTTCTCATTTAAAGTCCTTCAGTTTCTTCTCTTTGCTTACAAGACAAATTCAAATATCCAAACTTGAGTCTACATATCCTACAGTGTTTCCTTTTTCTTTAGCCAAAGGACACATGACTTCCCAAATTCACATTGAAATCTACACCTTTCTATCTTTGCCTATGATCTTCCTTTTTCCAGGACTGGCTTCACCACTGTGTGTGTGTCTGCCTCATAAATACTGACTCATCCCTTAGACCATAAATCAAAAACTGACCTCACAGCAAAGTTTTCTCAACCTCTCCCCCTGCTCCCACCCCCACACCATAGGAACAGGAACAGCCGTTCCTTCCTTTAAGACCCCTCCTCCTCACTGCAGTGAATAGTGATGAACTGTTACAGTGTGGATCTGTTTGATCCAGCTGAAAGCCCCTGCATTCTGGGAGCACATTTTGTTCATTTTGTACACAATTCTGCCTAGGAAGTGGAAATCGTCAGAGCAGAGGAAATGGGTCTCAGGAAGAATGGTGCTGAGCCAAGCTGCCCTGTGCCTGGAATGAGGGCCAGGAGAGTGCTAGAAACTGAGAACCAGGTGATGCCCGAAGGGACCCATCTGACTGTTTCCTATCTTTGTGTAGTTTCTCTCACTTGAGTGCTTTGCCCAGAAACTTCAAGGATGTTAGATTACTATACTCATGTAACATGAAGCAGGTGGATAAGCCTACATTCTAAATAACTTACTTCCTTTTATTAAGCAGGAGGGACAAACATATTTTCCCCAGAGGCAGATAATTTGGCTTTTACTTAGTGCAGGAAGTATCTTTTTGCTAAGAAACCATCCATCAGAGCCTAGTGTCAGCAGGTGGGAGCCCTGGGCTCCGATGCTGTAGCATCTCAGAGTTGGAGGGACCTAAGTGATCATCGCATTTTCCAGATGAGAAAACTAAGGTCCAGAAAAGAGAGGGTACTTCCCAGGGGTCCAGAGGCAATTGGCATCTCTGGAGCCACAGCCCCGGTTTCCTGACTCTAAAATTGGTGTTTTCTCAGTTAATCCTAAGACTCATTAATGACACTCTTTCATGGAGGAAATGTCTAGATTTCTGAATAATAATCAGAAGAGAAATCAGAAAATAAAAGAAGATTAAAAGGTGAAATTAAGCAATGTTGTTCTATTTCCTTTTATGGACAGTTTTTAATATTATTGCCAAAGTATTTTTGTCATTTTCAACCTAAACCATTTTTTTGTCTCCCTATTTCAAATGCACCTGATGAAGCACCCTCCACAGACTAAGGTACTGAAGACCCCAAGACTCCTGCCTCTTCTCAGCTGAGTTCCTTGCTTCCCCGCCCCTGCCCCCTACTTCCCTGCTGATGCAATGGTTAAAGTGCACATCTAGGTATGATTTACTGCATTGTCTCCCCAGACAGGTTTTCTCTCTTTTTCTTGCTGGCATGCCGCCCTATTTCCTCTTGATTTCCTCCCTTCTGCAGGGGAATCTGACCATCTGAGCCCTAAGGCCGTGCCACGGTGTCACAGAGAGCTGTTCTCCTCCTTCTATCTCCTCCAGTCCTCAGTGTTCCTGGTGCTGGAGCAGCGCTTGGACCCTCTGACACCCTCCACTTGCCCAGCAGCTCAGCTCTCGGGGGTCGGCGATGACTGGCTCCCTGAGCTTGCTGAGGCAGGGGCAGTGACTAGCCCCCCGCGTTTTGCAGCCTCGCGTCCCCTCCAGTCTCTGCCGATGAGCCAGGCCTGGGTACAGAGTCCCTGAGCGCTAGGCGGTGGCCCTTGTGTCCCGGCCAGGAGGCACTGCACCTCCTCAGATGCCCATTCAGTGATTTCTCTGGTTCACTAGCGCCCGGTGATGGGAACACAGCGGGCCGTCAGGGCACCTCCAGGAACAGGCCCTGGAGGACGAAGGAGAGGCTCCTCAGGCCTCGCTGCCCACAGCAGGGAGAGGAGGTGGGTAAGCGAAGCTGAGGGCCCGGATGGACCGGGTCTCGGCTCGGGGGACCCCAGGCGGGAGCCCAAGGACCAGGCAAGCGGCCATCCTCCCGTGATCCCTGCTCTGCATCAGGCCCCAATGCCTCTCAGAAGCACCTGGAGCCACGCGCCTCAGAATCATGCCTCAGCTCACCCAGCTCTGGCATCTTGCTGATGAGGGCATGGAGGCGCCGCAAAGGGATGTGACATGTAGTCGGAGGCGGAGCCGGGACCAGAGCCTGGGGTCCGAAGCCTCCGTCCAGCGTCATCTTTCCACAAGACATCCCAGAGGTATCTGAGGCTGCTTCTGAGGGAGGAAAGGGGCTGCGGGACCGGACATGTGCGGTGGCGGGCCCGGCTCTGCATCCACCCGAGGCTTAGTCCTCCTGACCTCGGTGTGGTCCTGCTCCCCGCGGAGGGAACGGCCGCTCGAGGTCGTCCCCGGGAGGCTGCAGGGAGGGTCCCGGGCGCTCCGCAGGGAGAGGGTCCTGGGGCGCTCTGTGCAAAGCTGGTGAGGTGCTGCCCAGCACCCAACACACTTCCGGGCACAACCGACGCTCATGGCGGCCCAAGACCCAAAGCCACCCGTGCGCATGTGAGATGGTGCCTCCCCCAGACCGACCTGAGGCGTCGGGGGCTTGAAGGGTCCATTCTTATTCTCACTGGAAGCAGGACCCCGAGACTGGAGTGTGTGCAGAAGCGGGCAGGCCGGGGGCCCGGGTTCCTGAGCCCCTGAGTCAGGAGCGATGAGTGAGGCCCCTCGAGGTCCAGTGCAGAAGGCATGGGAGCCCAGGCTCTGATGGGAGAAGTCTGGGCACAGACGAAGAAGGAGAAGAATCCCACGTTCCTATGGTTCTGTCAAAGGTGCTTCCTGTTTCCATGCTCGAGTTATTCTTCGTCTGGTTCACATCTCAGCTCAACGCTGAGGAGAGTCAGTCTTGGGTTTTCAAGACCTCGGAGTCTTGTAGGTGAAACAAAGTCGACAGGTAGCAGGACTCCCAACTCATTCATGACTCAAGGACGTCATTCTGTTTCTCTAGGGAGAGAACGAGGGCTCAGAGTGAGGCCTGTCCTGTCAGAGTGGAGCCAGCAAGCTCCTCAGAGCAGAGCCGGGTGGGAACAGAGCTGCCAGGACGCGACAGAGAAAAGAGGTGCTAATGCAGGGCCACATTCTCCCTGGCCTGCTCTGCTGGACGAGCACGTGGGGAGCAGACTGGGGCCTTTCATGGCCCCAAAACTGAAGAAGAATTTTATGAGATTCTTGTGACTGCTCTCTCTCCCTCCCTTCTTCCCTCCATTTCTATTTTCTCTCCTTTGAAGTAGCAACCATCCTTGCCTTGAACAATTTCTCTCACAGCCCATACATCCTCCAGAGATTTCACTCAGGGCCCATAATCAGAATTAGCTCACATTACTAGACCCAATGTGTTTTTTTTATCTCGCTCTAACTTTCAAACAGAAATCTTGACATGAACTCAATCATCTCCATTTTGACCCTGCAAGAGTGGTAGACTTAATCCCAGGGTGGCAGAAGCACTGGGTGTTGGTGTTGTCATTAAAACTCCCTCCATTTCTTCACTGGACACAGTCATTTCTGACCACCCAAGGACATCTTGGCTTAAACTACAACTTGTGCTTCATGCATGAGTTGAAATTCTTCATCAAGCCCTGGGAGAAAAATCAATGGTTTTTACAGAAGAAATTACACATAAAGAAAAAAGGGTGGAAGCATCTATTTAAAAAACAGCAACTGTCTTTAGAAACTGTTTTTGAAAAACCTTGTTTCATTTTTGGAGATTGAGGAAGTTCATCTTTGACAGGAGAAAGAAGGGATAAAAGAAACAGGAAAACAGGGGAAATGGATAAAAACAAGTTAATGTTTGCATTGTCATAACTGAGAAAGAGTTTGCAGCATAAAAGACATTTACCAGAGGATAACCCCTAGACATGATTTTGACCTTGTTTGGCCACAATTTCCTCTTCTGTGAAGTAAGGAAGTTGGCTTTGAGGATCTCTGACAGTTCCAGGCGTTGTGAGTCAATGTCTTTCATTGAGAGCAGAAAGGAAGAATCCTACACTTCAGAACCCAGGAGGTTAATGATAATTCTTACAGACCTATAATTTTAGAACTGCAAAACCACTGAGAAGTAACCACAAAAAATCTAAATGAATAAGAGTTCAACTTGTGGGCTAGTGATGCATTATTATCCCAGATCCAGAGCTTTTCTTATGCAGACAGTAGCAGTTATAAAATATAATGAAAGAAGAATGTGGCTCAAAAAGAAAAACCATGAAATATCTAGGAGCCAAGTTACAAAAACACTCTGAAGGACCCAGAAAGAAACTTACTGAAGGTAAGTTTCTTGTACTAAGAGGAGGCAAAAACATCTAAAGGGAAATCTAGTTCTTAGACTCAATCACCCACATATCATTTTTTTTTCTTTAGTAAAACCTGTAATTTCAATGAAGCAATAACATTGTGTTTAACTTGATGGAATAATTTAAATGTTATTTGGTAATAGAGAATCAGTGAGTATAGCCATGCCCTCTGAAAGAGACTACAGAGGGAGATTTGATTATCTTGAACTCGAGGAGCTGTGTTTTACTAACAGCTCAGATCACTTAGTGCTGCCTCCGGCAGAGACAAACAGAAGAGCAGAAGGAACAGAACTGTCTCTGACCAGGACTAGGTAGGTGCCAGGCAGGCTGTGTGGTTTAGGTGCTCTGATGGGTGTATAACATGTGTTCCCCCGTCCTCCCCCTGACGGCCTCCCTGCTGTACTAGGCTCCCTGCTGTACTTGGCTCACCTGCTGTACTTGGCTCATCAGGGTGGCCCTGATCATTTTCAATTCCTTCCAATCATGTATGAGCTTGTTTGTCTTCCGTGCAAGACTAGGTTTCCTAAGAAGACAGAGATGTGAACTCAGACATCAGCCTTCCATATGAGACATGTGGGAGTGAGGGCACGTCTGTGGGCTCAGGAAATTTATAGTGCTGGATGGTGCAAGCAACAGTTCTCAGGTCACTGCTGGGGACTTGTCTGTCATAGGTTTTCAGAAGAGCCTCCATTCCAGGACTGAAAGAATTAAGGATGAAACTAACCAGGAATACAGACAGAAGTAGATAAACATACTAATAAATATCTTTGAAGAAAACCAAATGTTATCTCTAAGGGTAGCTATCAATTCCATCTATTAGATGAGCAAGCACACAGCCAAAAGCAAGCCAGAAACAATTTTTGCAATACATATAATATAGGATTAGTGACCTTAAATATACATGGTATTCTGAGAAGTCAGCAAGGAAAGATGAATAGAAAAATGGGTAAAGTGTAAGAGATAAAAATAACCAAAAAACATTTTTCAAAATGTTCAACCTCAGAAACAATTTTTTTTAATATATTAAAACAAAAAATAAAATATTCCCTCATTCAATTTGGAAAAATTGAAAAAATTCTTAAAACCACTAGTAATGAGAATATTGGCTGTCAAATATACTTTTTAACATTGTCAGTAAGAGGATAAAGTGGTACAACGTTTCTAGCATGGGCAATTGGGAAAAACCCATTAAAACTTGAAAAATGCATATATATATATATATATATATATATATAGAGAGAGAGAGAGAGAGAGAGAGGTTCCACTTGTACGAATTTATACAAAAGTGTTATATAAATTCCTCAAGATATATATATATATATATATGGTCATACAAATTTATGAGGCAAATTCATTTGAACAGATGTAAAATTTTTCCCAGATAATATTTAAGTGGTAAAAACACATTGGCATTGAGTGTGAAGTAAGATTCTATGTTTTAAATTAAAAATAAATATTTACACAATTTCATTTGCAAAGGAAAAGAGCTGAAATATTCTGAATTGTAGGTAGTAGTTATAACTGAAGGGTGGGCCTATGGGTTTTTAAAAAAACTTTCATTTTTGCATTTACTTATGACCTGAAATTCTGGGTGTTTTTAGTTGAAACTTCCTGATGTGTATTATGTTTTATAATGAGAAAAACTGTGATAGATTTAAATGAAAGTAAACATTAAAATTAAAATCCTAGAAATAATTGGGTATATTTCTCCACTAATTTTTATCCAATACAAACTTTTTCTTCCTTTAAAGTGGATTCTCCAGGAAGATTATAACCCACCACCATTCTGGATCTTCCTTTCAAGTAGCCCTGAAGATCCAATCAACTGGGCTCTAAATCTTTTCTAATGAACCTCCTCACCGGCAAGGGGCTGGCCTTACCCTCCTTTTGTAACAGCCGGACTCCCGCCCTACCACTGGCTTTGGATGCTCCAGCCTCTGCCTCACGGGGACGCCGCCTCCATAGATGTGGGCACAGGAGGGCCTCAACCCCAGATCTGAAACCCCAGGTCTATGCAAACCCAAGGCGAGTGACAGCTGGGGCTCAGGGAGCCAGAAAGGATGGAGCAGTCACACTCCTCCTGCTGAGGCAGGTGCAGGGCCCCGGGGCAGGAGGTCATGTCTGCTCTGGTCCTGGAGGCCCTGAGCTCCTCGGACTTCTGACTGTGTCCTTCATCCTTCCCACCAGGCCTTCCAGGACCTCCGTTCCAGGACAATGAGGCTCCTCCATGTCTTCCTCACCGCTCTCTTGATCCTCTTCCAGGTACTGCCGGGTAAATACCAACCAGGATGCCCTTTCTTATCATTACTTGGTTTTTCCTTCCCTAAGTTAACCATGATCAGAAAGTAAAGCATGACAGAGCTACTAGTAGGTCACTTCCACACTCAAATTAGGCATTAAGTGGTTAGAGAATTCTTTCCAAAGCATATTGTTGCATCTTCATGACCTTAAATGTCTTATTCGTGGTAACTCTCTCCCTCCTCTCTTTTCCCTGGAATGAGCTGGATGATTTGCGAACTAAATCAGTTGAATCACTTGACTGGTATAACCCAGTATGAGACAAACTTCCTTTATCAGGCCTGGACCGGACACCTCTTGCCACATGACACGGTGTGACATTGAGTTCTGCTGGACAAGGCTTCCATCTAACGAGCCTGTGAGAGCTGGGTGGGTTTTGCATGATGGGGAGGTGGGGTGACTGGTGAGGCACACGGGGCAGTGGTTACAGACCCTGCGGTTAACACCCAGGTGTTCCTGTGACAGGAAGGGTGTATATATATATATATATATATATATATATATATATACATATATATTTTTTTTTCTTTCTTTTGGCTGTGCTGGGTCTTCATTGCTGCACGGGCTTTTCTCTAGTTTTGGAGAGCGCAGGCTACTCTCCAGTTGCAGGGCACACGTTTCTCATTGCAGGGGCTTCTCATTGTGGAGCCCGGGCTCTGGAGCACAGGCTCACCGTGGCGTCTCAGGGGCTTACTTACTCCCACACGTGGCATCTTCTCGAACCAGGTTCATCAGCATCACTGACATCTTACATCAGAACAGATAGTGAGGGATACGAGGGGGATGTTTGCTATTGGTGTTTAGCTGGGAAAGAAGGGGATCCCAGTCAGATGGTGAGACCCCCAGATTTCCTCATGGGACTTCCACAAGGCTTCATATAAATGTCTTTTCCTTTTCCAGACAGCACTAGGGTGCTCAATTTTGAAAGACCCTGCCATCTTCGGGGTGGAATCTGCCTGAAGCAAGGGATGCCGAGCTGTGAGCCCTTCAGAGGACCCTGCGGGCATCCACCGTTTGCTGCAAAATAAAGTCGAGCTGATGGAGGCAGCCCAGCTGAGGAACCCAGCGAGAGACCATGAGCAGGTCTCCTCTTGTGCAAATAAAAGCAGACAGTTCTCACATCTACACAATCGAGTGTTTTATCATTAGGACTGATGTTTTCCATGGCAGGGTAGGCAGTGGGAGGGAGACAGTTATTATGCTTTAAATTCTTACCTGGAAAATTCCATGGACAGAGGAACCTGACAGGCTACAGTCCATGGGGTTGCAAAGAGTTCTGCACGACTGAACACAAATGTTGCAACAGTGTTTTCATTCACAGAGCAAATGTGACCCTTAAGCCACTTCAGCCCGAGGCTGGAGTCCTGAGAGAGGTTCAGTCATTTGGTGTCTTCCTTGTACACGTGACTTGTCCAAGGTGTGGCCCCGTCTGTAGTTTGCTGAGTAGGCTGCCTCTCCATACAGGTGTCACTCTCCTCCCTCTGGGGAGGGAACAGGCCTTGACAGGACCACAGCTCTCTGCAGTTTACAGAGCAGGTTTAGGGTGGGAGGTCGGAGACAGGATGCAAGGTGCCCAGGAAGCCGGCGACAAAGAGGAAGGACAAAAGACACGAGCATTCTTCCAAAACCTGAACAATCTCACAGGAAAGAGTGTGACTGGCATTGCGGTGGTGTGACGAGGACCAGTTCTATAACTGGGTCCCAATCAGTGATGAGTGGGCTTCCCTGGTGGCTCAGATGGTAAAGAATCTGCCTGCTATGCAGATTTCTGGGTTGGACAGAACCCCTGGAGGAGTAGACAGCAATCCACTCTAGTATTCTTGCCTAGGAAATCCCATGGACAGAGGAGCCTGGTGGGCTACAGTTCATGGGATCGGGAAGAGTAAGACACCACTGAGCAACTAACACTTTCACTTGACTTTCAATCATGAATAATTAAAGAAAATTCAGAACAGGTTAGCAGATGAACAACCAGTGTACTGTTTCTGGCTTCTTTGTTTTGCCTCAAGTTTTATTTTGTTTTAATTCCTCAGCCAAAGTCACATATTTCAAGCCTCAGCACCATCATAAATTATAACATCTGGTAAGGAAAGTCACTGCATTCTTCTTTATAAAAATTATCCAGCTTATTCTTGCAAATTTTCCCTTTACAGGGTATTTTAAAATCAACTTAGTCAATAAAAAAATATTTTTAAATCCTAATTTCTAGATTATCACTAGTGTATGGAAAGTCATGAGCCAATTTATCATTCTTTTAAAATGTATAATAATTTTCACTTGATTCTAATACTTAATCCTTGAGGAAGGAGACAAGTAGAACATCATGCAGTAATAAAGAATTCATTATCTAGAGTCAGATTCCTGATTCGAACTTTAATTTCACCACATACAAACTCGAACACCACACTGAATATCTCTAGTCTTATTTTTTCCCCATGGATACCATTAGGGATGATATTAGTATTGGTATAATGTAAGACTAGTTTATTCGGGTTGTAGGAAGGCCATCATAATCACCTGCAACACGCTTCACTTGGTGGGTTCTGATTAATTGTATAAATATAGGATGAGTAATCATTCATCATCTTGAGATGAGAGGAAAATATAAGAATTCTTGAGTCAGTCACTCTGAAGACATTTGTTACAGAAAAATGCTTCATTCAGAATAAGGGGGATCATTTCTTATGAGAAGCCCAAGATTTTCTGGGTGAGAAAAAACTGAAATCTCACCCCTAGCTGCTGAGACTTAAGTTAGGGATGGCTCAGCCCAAGCCTGGTGACAGAGGAGAGAAACAGCAGGTTAAGGGAAACCAGGAGGAGGGTGCCTGGATGTCTGTTAGCATCACTGACCCCATCTTGGGCTCGTGCAGCTCCTGCCGTCCTTCTGTTGACCCTGCCCAGAAATGGCCTGTGTGGTGAATCACGTCTCTGTCATCAGGGTCTTGTAGTTAATAGATATTGTTTAATAACCATTAGGACCAGGCAGCCTCTATGCTCTGTTAGTCCCCAAACAATGAGGATACACTTCCCTGATGTATTCCCATGTGACTAGTTACCTTTTCACAAATCTTAGGAAAATAGATTCCTATTTCCAACCCCCCACCTGCATACACCAGGTTAACAACAAAATAGCCCCAGTGGCTCCTCAGAGGGAGCCTTGGAGTCCTGCTCTGTGAGTAAGTAAGGTGCTCCCCCAACCTTGGTAAAAAACGGACTGATTGATAATACCCAGCAGCCTCCTCATTTTTTGATCTCAAGATGCCATCTCAGTCTGGTGAGCTGTTTTCATTCCTTCTGTCCTTCATTAGGGGCACTAAGCCCCTGTTCCAAACTTGTTTTGATTCAGGCTTTGGCTAAGGAGCAAAGCCCTTCGACTTTCACTTACCCTGGAACTATGCTGTGTTTTATAGCACAAGAGTCAAGAACATGAGGCTTTATCGGTCATTAGACATCACCATGGCCTGGACAGGGCCCTGAATCAGCAGGGTCATTCCTAGAGCACAGATAAAGCCCATTGTCAGATGCAGGGGGCCCATCTTCTGTACAAACTGAGCCAAGTGACATGCTACAATAGATCTCAGACACCTCTCAGCATCTGAAGAGAAGTGAGTCCTAAACCCTGTGATAGTTTTCCTTCTCGAAGTCCCATTCAGTTAAGTACAGGAGTGACTATTGGAAAAATAAAAGATTGTATCTTGACTGTACTTGTGCCTGAGTTGAAGTAGCGGATGGTACTAACTCCATGAAAGCAAATGGGAAAACGTCATCTGAACTACTCACAGGTTCCCATAGAGTAAGTGCTCCATCAATTTTAATCATTCTTTTAGATTTTTATTTTTTTGATGTGGACCATTTTAAAATCTTTATTGAATTTGTTACCCTATTGCTTCTGCTTTATGTTTTGTCTTTCTGACCACAAGGCATGTGGGATCTTGGCTCCCCAATCAAGGTTGGAACTCACATCACCTGCACTGGAAGGTCAAGTCTTAACCACTGGACTGCCAGGGACATCCCATCTATTCATTCTTATTTTTACTGTCATCATCATTGTTGTTCTCTTTTGGTCCTGCACCCATTAAAAGCTAACAAAAGAAGCCCCTCCAGCTTTGCTCGGAACATTGTTAATCGTTGCTCCTGTTAATGTCACGTGGTTTCGAAGTCCAGTGAATATTGTAGTTAGTACTCAGATTAGAATTGAACACTGTCTTCCACATGCAGTCGCCCTGATTGGACCTATAAAAGAAGCTTTGGGTTGCTTTTTATTCAACCCGCTGAAGTGCTGTTTGTTTTCTCCTTTCCAGGAACTTGCGAGGAGTCTCTTCTGAACCAGCCTTGAAGCTGTCTTGCCTCCTCATCTTTGTTGTCTTCTTTTCTCAAGTGATCCCAGGTAAATGGTCTCTGGCATTTCCCTGTCATGTCTGAGTTCAATTTCGTTTCTCCAACCTGCTCCACTTTCAGAGAGATACCCTGGTGTCCCCAAAGCACCTCAGGGATGCTAATGTGGGAAGAGTAGAAAAGGGAAGTTTCCCAGCTGTGTTTGCAGAAGGCTATCTGCCCTGGAGGCATAGAGAAGAAACCCTGAAATCAATGGGAAAGAATGGAAACAAACCATCATCTGCTTTCTTTAAAGTCTAATATGATGACATAGTCATAACATACACAGTCTCCTTTTTGAAACCTTCCACCTACTGACGTGTGTCTGAGCTGAGAGCAGTACCTAAAGTTTACTGTTTGCCTCATTCCAGAGGCATTTTGTTCCTGGCTGCAGAGCAAGAAAAAAGAGGAAGCTTAGAGGTATTCTTTAGGAGATAATTCATATAGGTAGAACCACAGCATTTTGGGAAAAAACACAGATGTCTATTCTGCCCCATATCTTGAGCAAGCAGTGGCAGGGATGAGAAAAGAAGGGGAGGTGGGGGTCTGAGCCCCTGTGTGATTGCTCCCCGCATCACAGAAGTGCTGAATGTTATGGGACATCTCAGAGGGCAGTAAGATCACTTGGATGTGCGGGAGGAGAGTGGCTGGTGTGTCTGAGAGGCGCTGGAGGGTCCCTGAGAGCCGGCACCTTGCCTCCTGCAGGGAGTCTTGTCTTTTTCCGCCATGTTGAGCTTGGTGCCCAGCACCCTTCGTCCTCTGTCTCCCCTCAGTCACTTCCTACAATCATCACATCACACCATGTGGTCGCTCAGTCTTGTCCAACTCTTTGTGACCCCATTGTTTGGCCAGGCTACTCTGTCCTTGGGGTTCTCCAGGCAAGAATAATGGAGCGGATAGCCATGCCCTCCACCATGGGATCGTCCTGACGCAGGGATCTATCCCAGATCTCCCACATTGCAGGCAGATTCTGGACCATCTGAGCCACCTAATGTAAATACATTCATCGGACCAATCATTCCTTTTCTAGGTCTCATTGCCCGGGGCTCCTCGTGCTTCCCAGGGTGTTAGCTCACAAAACCTGACAGATAATGAGCTAAGTGAGCAGGGGCTGGATGGATGCAGTACCTCCCCCGATGCCCACCCCCAGACCCCGTCCTTTGTCTGCTTCTGGTCAACAAGCCGATCTCTGCTGTGGGCTCATTGGACACAGTCACTGATTCTGTGGCCTCACTCAGATGAGTGACCCCAAGTCAGTTTCCCCACTGAGCTAACTTTCAATCAGAATGAAGGGAGTGTAGATTCCCTTCCTCCACTGGGCTCTGAGGGGATGTCCTGGGTAAAAATGAAGACAGAGCTGCAGAACTCCTCATGTGAGATTTTTGGCACAGCGCTAGGACATCAATGGGTCCCAGCAATGGGCAGTCCAGAAGTCAGAGCTCCCGGGTCACAGCTGCCATGATGAAGCCACGCATGGCATGGGTGGGCATCAGGACAGCCTCCAGGATGTGACAAAGAGCTGCAGGTGTGAGGACCCATGATGAGTAAGCTCTCTGCTGGAAGCCAAGTGCTAGCACCTTCCCTCCAGCCTGTGGGTTGGAATCAGCAGTTCAAGAAAGTGGAAACAAGGTTGATGTCCATGAGTGGGCAGAGTGGGGAGTGTGACCCTGCTGCCAGCCCTGGCATTGACCCCTCAGGGCGTTGAACCCCCAGGGCAAAGCCAATGAGAGCCAGGCCTCTGACCACTCAACCTGGGCTCCAAAGCTGGTGACCTCTACTAATGACCGAGAGTGGACAGGCTGGAATTAGAGGGTCCTTGGGGGGCACTTGCTTATCTCCCCCACCTCCTAAGAGGCAGGAAAAGCAACCTTTTTTTTTTTTTTTTTTTTAAATTTTTGGCTGTGCTGCGTCTTTGCTGCTGAACCTGAGCTTTCTGTAGTTGTGGTGACTGGGGGCTCCTCTCTAGTTGTGGTCCTCAGGCTTCTCATTGTGGTGACTTCCCTTGTTGCGGGTCCTGGACTCTACATCACAGGCTCAGCCACCTGGCACATGGGGTTAGGTACCAAGGCATGTGGGATCTTCCAGGACCAGGGATCAAACCCATGTCCCCTGCGTTGGCAGGAGGACTCCCAGCCACTGACCACCAGAGAAGTCCCAAATCAACCTTAGTCCTGGTTTGGAGCCAGGCAGGTTATTCCTTTTCTCTTTTAGAAACCTCTCTCCCCTCAGCTGGTGCCCTGATCATTCTAGGTCCTTGGCTTCCGGGTCTTAATATTTAGATCTTTAATCTTAATTGTAAGACTTATCTGAGAAACCCTGAAAGCAGGTGTATGTTCTTAGCCTGGGAATGGTGAGTGACCTTCAGAGTATTGCTGACACTCTTCAACTGCGTGGGGCATATGTGTGAGTATGTTCACAGATTTTAGTAAATATCTGAGGGCTGTGCTACCATCTTGTCTTCAGCGGGATCCCTTGCCAGGACGATGAAAACACAAACTTACAAAATTTTAATGTGGTGTTTCCAAAAGACATCTGATAACCCCACAATGGTGCATTTCAGAGGGCACAATAACAGGCTGTAAATGTCAGCCCAAGAGAGCTGTTTACACTCTCTGATCCTAGTTTCCAAATTACAGCATAAAATTTCTATTCACAACAAATTTGAAAATCAGCCTTTCTCCTACTGAACAAGCAAGTATAATAGGAGGGACAAAGTGAGGGAAAAGAGGTGCATAAGACAGAATACTTTCCTGGCAGTGTATTTTGGGGATTCCTGGTTGAACTGAATTATTTCTTCCCCCGGATCGTGAGCTCAAGACTTTCTTCCAAAAACAGACATTTTTGTTCTTTCTTCAGGTTGTAGAATGCTTAATTTGTGTGACTCTCACACAAGTGTGTGCCTGGGAAGAAAATAAATTGTCTTCATCACATGGTAAATACACTTCTGCTGTATGATGGACTCATGTTTGATGGAACTTCCTGAATTAAGTGAATTGAGGAATTCACATTTAATGGATCATCCCTGAATTACATTGGAAAGCTGAAGCCTCATTCTATCATTTTCTTTATTCATCGACTATTCTGTCAACATCTATTGAACACCTACTGTGTGCTAGAAACTGTACTGGTAGCTGAGGCCATGGAACCAAAGTCTCTTCTCTTACACAAGTTGGGTGAATGAAGCATGTCTTCCCAGTGAAGGCCATGTGTGAGCTGAGACTAAAAAAGAAAGTACAAATCAGGCAGGGAAAGTCGGAGGACAAGTAGCTTAAGTGTGTTTCAGTGTGAGGAGAACACAATACGCCAGAAAGACGACTGCCACTGTGTCAGGGGTTAGTTTGCAAACCAGGCTGATGAAACTCGAGAAAGTATGGCAAACAGGTGAAGGACCTGAGACACTAGAGAATTTGTCCTTCATCCTTTTAACAGAGAAACACTGAAAATTTTACATGGAGGTGTGACGAGGGATGGGAACATGGAGAGACTGGGAACTCAGAGGCCACTGAGATTATCAGCAGCGACCACAGCTGCTTCAGAAAGCAGTTTGCTATCTCTTGTGAAGTTAAGAACATGTTGACCATGTGGAAACCCATATGCCAATGGAAACACAGATATCCTTTCACAAAGGGACACAAAACTTCAGTGATTTTCATACCATAACACGCACACACACACACTCAAAGCTCTTTCCCTCAGTCCATACATTTGTAGACAGAGATTAACAGGTTGGCTTTCCTGGGGCTCAGTGCTAAAGACTCTGCCTGCCAATGCAGGAGAAACAGGAGATGTGGGCTTGATCCCTGGGTCAGAAAGATCTCTTGAAAAAGGAAAGGACAACCCACTCCAGTATCCTTGCCTGGAAAATCGCATGGACTCAGTCCATGGGATCACAGAAGAGTCAGACATGGTTTAGCAACTAAACCCCACCACCAACAAATGAGGTTGTGGAGAACATCCATTTCAACAGTCACAGGAGCAGAGACTGAGACCTAGGAAAGGCAAGGCCTGTCCAGAGTTAATCAGCTAAGGGGTGGTGTGGCCAGACTTCCATCTGAAATCTTCCCGTCCAGTTCATGATGTCATGCACTCAGAAAGACCCCACAGGACCCGAGTGAACAGTGGCTCTTTTTTAACAGAACTCACCTGTGGGGAGTGTCTGCTGCTGCTGTGGATACTCCGATGCTGAAACTAGACGATGCACCAGTGTTTCTTCTGACTCTTGCATTCTCCAGGCAGGATGACACACCCATGGATGTTCTGATACTTGCAGGCACCGTTGATTTTATCACATTCAAGGTTTTTCCTTTTTTCCTTTCCCTATAAAGAAGAGCAGGTGAAAAAGAAACAAATAAATAAGACCTGTGTAACTAAAGCTACCAGAATTCATCTTATATAGCTGCTGCTGCTGCTGCTAAGTCGCTTCAGTCATGTCTGGCTCTGTGCGACCCCATAGATGGTAGCCAACTAGGCACCTCCATCCTTGGGATTCTCCAGGCAAGAATACTGGAGTGTTTTGCCATTACCTTCTCCAACGCATGAAAGTGAAAAGTGAAAGTGAAGTCGCTCAGTCGTGCTGGACTCGTAGCGACCCCATGGACTGCAGCCTAACAGGCACATCCATCCATGGGATTTTCCAGGCAAGAGTATTGGAGTGGGGTGCCATTGCCTTCTCTGTCTTATATAGCAAGGAACTCCAAATTACAGTTCACAGGGACACAACTGGCACTCTCCTTGATTTGGTGTGACCTACAAGCTTAGAATGTTTTTCCATATTTTAAAAAATTATACTAAGAACTGAGAAGCGGACTTAAATTGTTCTATAGGAAGGTGATCAAGCTCATTCACTTAAACAGGGTCTACTGGGCTTCCCTCAGGCTTCCCTGATGGCTAAGCTGGTAAAGAATCCCCCTACAAATTGGAGGAGACACAGGAGATGCAGCTCCGATCCCTGGGTCAGAAAGATACCCTGGAGAAGGGAATGGCAACCTACTACAGTGTCCTTGCCTGAGAATCCAATGGACAGAGGAGCCTGGTGGGTGACAGTCCATGGGGTCACAAAGAGTGGACCACAACTGAGTGACTAAAAAACTGGACCTGCTTCGTTAATGAATTCTGAGCAGAGTTGACATTTCCCTTCAGGGCTGGGGCCCTTAATCCCAAGGACGAGAGTCCTGAGAGCACATTGTTCAGACACAAGACCAGGAGCACCCACGGTGGTGGCTGCTCCTCGGGGGTCGGGGGTCTGATCAGAGCACCCAGGCCCTCCCGGGTTGGCGTCATTAGAGCAAGAATAAACTTTGGCTCTTTGAAGGTGCTAAGATCTGGAGGTGCTGTCAACACAGCACAGCCTGGAGCATGCTGTATCCTGAGGAGGGCTGCAGGGAAAATGCAGGACCCCCAGTTTAGCTTGGATTGCAGGTGAGCAACACATAACCTTGTAGGATAAGTATGTCCCGAGTGATGCACAGATCACACTTGAGCTAAAGCATTTGTTGGTTTTATGTAATTCAGTAAGTAAATAGTTTTCTGCGATTGTTGAATATTAAATAAAACAAGGTCTTTGGAGTCAAACCTATCTGGGCTTGAGTTAAAGTGCTCCCTACATTCAATCTGCACTCCTTTGAACAAATTACTTCATCTCTTGCTCCCATCTTGTAAAATGGCCTGCCGCATAAATATTGCTATGAGGAATATATTTGGGATAAGACATTAAAAGTTTCATCGTTTTAGTTAAAGTGGAAGTTCAGTTCACTTCAGTTCAGGCGCTCAGTCGTGTCTGACTCTTTGTGACCCCATGAATCGCAACACGCCAGCCCTCCTTGTCCATCACCAACTCCCAGAGTTCACTCAAACTCATGTCCATCGAGTCGGTGATGCCATCCAGCCATCTCATCCTTTGTCATCCCCTTCTCCTCCTTCTCCCAATCCCTCCCAGCATCAAGGTCTTTTCCAATGAGTCAGCTATTTGCATTCGGTGGCCAAAGTATTGGAGCTTCAGTATCAGTCCTTCCAATGAACACCAAGGACTGATCTCCTTTAGGATGGACTGGTTGGATCTCCTTGCAGTCCAAGCGACTCTCAAGAGTCTTCTCCAACACCACAGTTCAAAAGCATCAATACTTCAGCACTCAGCTGTCTTCACAGTCCAACTCTCACATCCATACATGACCACTGGAAAAACCATAGCCTTGACTAGATGGACCTTTGTTGGCAAATTAATATCTGTTTTTCAATATACTATCTAGGCTGGTCATAAGTTTCTTTCCAAGGAGTGAGCGTCTTTTAATTTCATGGCTGCAGCCACCATCTGCAGTGATTTTGAAGCCCCCAAAAATAAAGACTGGCACTGTTTCCACTGTTTCCCCATCTATTTGCCTTGAAGTGATGGGACCAGGTACCATGATCTTATTTTTCTGAAAGTTGAGTTTTATGCCAACTTTTTCACTCTCCTCTTTCACTTTCATCAAGAGGCTTTTAAGCTCCTCTTTATTTTCTTCCATAAGGATGGTGTCATCTGCATATCTGAGGTTATTGATATTTCTCCCGGCAATCTGGATTCCAGCTTGTGCTTCTTCCAGCCCACCATGTCTCATGATGTACTCTGCATGTAAGTTAAATAAGCAGGGTGATGATATACAGCCTTGACGTACACGTTTTCCTATTTGGAACCAGTCTGTTGTTCCATGCCCAGTTCTAACTGTTGCTTCCTGACCTGAATACAGGTTTCTCAAGAGGCCAGGCACATGGTTTGGCATTCTCTTCTCTTTCAGAATTTTCCACAGTTTATTGTGATCCACACAGTCAAAGGCTTTGGCATAGTCAAGAAAGCAGAAATAGATGTTTTTCTGGAACTCCCTTGCTTTTGTGATGATCCAGAGGATGCTGGCAATTTGATCTCTGGTTCCTCTGCCTTTTCTAAAACCAGCTTGAACATCTGGAAGTTCACGATTCATGTACTGCTGAAGCCTGGCTTGGAGAATTTTGAGCATTACTTTACTGGCGTGTGAGATGAGTGCAATTGTGTGTTCGTTTGAGCATTCTTTGGCACTGCCTTTCTTTGGGATTGGAAGTAGTCAACATGATTTACTATTATTATTAGTGTTGCTGTTAGTCACATGGAAATGATTTGTAAGCCATAAAGTCCCCTGTAAATGTTTTCTATCACCATTACAATTTATGGGTTTACCACCAACTAGTTAAGGGCAATCATGGGAGGCTGTTTTTCACTTCTTTAAGCTTCTCTTTCATTATTTGTAAAATGGAGCATGTCGCATATGCTATGCTTCTCTCAGAGTTGATATTATTCCGTTTAGCACATCACTAAAGTTTAGCACAAGTTGATGAATCAACTTGAGCTTTCCTACTCTAGGCTCCAAGGTCATGCACTATATCACCCAACCAGTTGCATCTGCCACTTACCCGATGTTGTCTGGATAAGACACACAAGTAAGAGGAAGAGAAGGTACAGTAACTTCATGATGGGAAAGCAGTTTTTGGAATTCCAAGTAGTACAAGTGTCTGGTGGCACACCTGAATCGGGGCAGGCGATCTGGGAGAGAGTTTGAAAATTTCAGCTGGAAAGAAAGTGCTTTTATCCTAGCAGAGATGTTCAGCTGGGCCTGGGCCTAATTTGAGGATGTTTCATCTATCGACACATGGTCCACGTGTTTGCCTGTCATAAAGGAAGCGGGTTGCAGGAAGTCAGGGTTTCTACACTGATTCTCACTTCTGCTTATGGCTCTGGGGTTTGGTGCATTTTTTGGAGAAAAATCATTAAACATTGAATTCTGTTAGGAAATTATTCATTTCTTTTTTTCACCTTTACTTCATGTCTCTGCATCTGTCCTTTTCTCCTTTCAGAATAAATACCCTTAATCCATAGGTCACAAAGAGTTAGACACGATGGATTTACTGAACAACAACAACCCATCACACATACACATTTTACAATAGAAAAATGAGAAGGAGTTTTGGAAATTAAAATGATCTTTTGTCACTCTCAATATTTTTTTTTTTTCTTTTTGCTACCATTTACAGAGAGACTTGATCCATCCTAAGCAACCACTTGCATAGACCACAATCAGGTGAGGCTTTATGGGCTAGAGTATTTCTTAATGCAGATAATTCATCAATGTATTCTTGAGTGAAAGACACCAAAGGATACCAGATAAGGGGCTTCCCAGGTGGCCCTAGTGACAAAGAGCCCACCTGCCAATGCAGGAGATGCAGTTTTGATAACTGGGTAGCTAAGATCCCCTGGAGAAGGGAATGGCAACCCACTTCAGTATCCTTGCCTGGAGAATCCCATGGACAGAGGAGCCTGGTGGGCGACAGTCCATGGGGTCACAAAGAGTTGGACGTAACTGAAGTGACTTAGCACACACACATACCAGGTAAATCATTGATATTTTTTGCATATCTTCCTTCTCGCCACTTGGTTTTGCTTTACAGTGTTCATATCTCTCTTTTTCTTTATATGTAAGTCTCCAAAGTAACAAGTCCTGTTTTATTATCTTACAGTCTCAGCACCTAGAACATTGGCTGGAATAGAGCAGGTAGTCAAACATTTGTTTCTATGAATAGGTACTAGTGTGGAAAAGTCAACAAATAAGTGAATAAATAAATGGATGAATGGAGGGAATGAGGGAAGGAAGGACAAAAGAAAGGAAGGCTTGGGCATAATCCTTAGGGTTTTGAAGGTCTGGAGAGAGTCCATTAAGTTGCTTTATCCCAAAGTGTTCCCAAGCACAAGCACCCACTCACCCATTCCCAACATAACAGGTCATAGCAGGTCATAACACGTCATGGTCTGTAGCCTTCCCTCACCACCTCTCTTTCATCTTACCTGAAGTATATGTTCTGACGTTTTTCTCTCTGTCCTGAGGCAACTTAGCAATAAAATGTTTTCACTTTTCATCTTTTGATCAGCATTTGAATCTTTCACTAAGTGGAATTCTATTTTAGTTTAGTGACATCAACCTAAAAACAGAGCAAGTGTTTGTAGCAAGCTGTTTAAATAAGTCTTACTTAATTCTACAGAATATCTGTGGGGGTTTTTACTTCCTTGGCCCCAGCAACAATAATAGAAAAGAAAGTATAGACTATAGGCATTGGCCGCATTTCTCTCTTGTACTTTTATACTGAAAGTGTTTCTTTACACTGATTCCCTAATTGTTACCCATCTATTCCCACCCCTCTTCAACTACAGATGTCTCTGACTCTCTCCTGGAAACCTACCTTGCAGAAGGATCATCTGCCCTTCTCAGGTGGACTGCAGCAGAGGACACTGGGGAGCCTCTGTCTACAACTACATGCTTAAAGGCCAGATCAACAAAGGGTGGAGGAAGGGGTGAGTGAGGTCACACAGGATGCCTCTTGATCCCCGTTGGCAGGAGTCATCCTGGTGGGGCGGTGGGGGACAGCCAGACTCGATGGCATTGTTGACACCAAAATCTTTGTTTTCTCTGCCCACTGGAGCCAAATAAAATTTGCAGAGAGAGTTTGGGACAAACAGAAAGATGGCTTTAATCATTAAGCCGGCAGAAGGGAGAACACAATAGGTTCCTGCCTCAAGGAGCCTGTCTCCCCTCCATCGGGAATCCAGAGGATCATACAGTCAGGGCTCACAGTCAGGGCTTGGAGATACGGGACAAAAGGTGTAGGGGTCCTGAATTCTCTCTTTTTGCACTGTTTGGAATCAGTCACTAGGCAAGTGTCAGGTAGCTAGGTATTTGGGTCTGGCAGTTGGTCCCAGTTGTTGAGTCCATTGTCCTTTGGGGATTTCCTGGTGACTTTCTTCCTGTAATTCAAAAGGGATAAAGCAAACCTCTATGGGGTGGCTTCCAGAAACAGTGCACCATAAAGTTAAGCATCAACAAGAGGTTAAAATAGAGCAAAGAGAGGAACCAAACTACAAGGGGAGGTTTATGATGCCATAAAGTTAAGTATCAGGATGTGGCTAGAATAAGTTAAAGGATAATAGATGCAGAGTGTGGCTCCTGCAGAGTTAGAGGGCAACAGGTACAGATGTAGTTTGCATAATAGGTTAGTCTTCTGAAAAGAAGAAACTTAGTTATCAATGCAGACTGTTGATTGTCAGCAAAGTAATGCTCAAAATCCTCCAAGCTAGGCTTCAACAGTACATGAACTGAGAGCTTCCATATGTACAAGCTAGATTGAGAAAAGGCAGGGGAACCAGAGATCAAATTGCTAGCATCTGTTGGGACCATAGAAAAAGCAAGACATTTCCAGAAAAACATCTACTTCTGCTTCATCGACTAAGCTAAAGCCTCTTGACTGTGTGGATCACAATAAACTGGAAAATTCTGAAGGAGATGGACCACCTGACCTGCCTCCTGCTAAATCTGTATGCAGCTCAAGAAGCAACAGTAGAATCAGACTTGGAAAAAACAGATTGGTTCCAACTGGGCAAGTAGTAAGTCAAGGCTGTATATTGTCACCTGCTTATTAACTTCTGTGCAGAGTTCATCATGCGAAATGCCAGGCTGGATGAACACAAGCTGGATCAGGATTGCTGGGAGAACTATCAATAACTTCAGATTGCAGATGATACCACTCTTATGGCAGAAGTGAAGAGGAACTAAAGAGCCTCTTGATGAAGCTGAAAGCGGAGAGTGGAAAAAGCTGACTTAAAACTTGACATTCAAAAAACTAAGATCATGGCCTATGATACCATCATTTCATGGCAAATAGATGGGGAAACAGAGGAAGCAATAGATGGCTTTATTTTTTAGGCTCCAAAATCACTGCAGATGGTGACTGCAGCCATGAAATTAAAAGATACCAGCTCCTTGTACGAAAAGCTATGACCAACATAGACAGCTTATTAAAAAGCAGAGACATTACTTTGCCAACAAATGTCCATCTAGTCAAAGCTATGGTTTTTCCAGTAGTCATGTATGAATGTGAGAATTGGACTATAAAGAAAAGCTGAGCACCAAAGGATTGATGCCACTGAACTGTGGTGTTGGAGAAGACTCTTGCAAGTCCCTTAGACTGCACGGAGATTCAACCAGTCCATCCTAAAGGAAATCAGTCCTGAATATTCATTGGAAGGACTGATGCTGAAGCTGAAATTCCAATACTTCGGCCACCTGATGGGAAGAAGTAACTCATTTGAAAAGACCCTGATGCTGGGAAAGATTGAAGGTGAGAGGAGAAGGGGATGACAGAGGATGAGATGGTGGATGGCATCACTGACTTGACGGACATGAGTTTGAGTAATCTCGGGAGTTATTGATGGACAGGGAGGCCTGGCATGCTGCATTCCTTGGGGTCACAAAGAGTCAGATATGACTGGGAAACTGAACTGAACTGTAGCATATGAGATCTTAGTTCCCTGACCAGGGATGAACCCATGCCCCTTGCATTGGCAGCTGGAGTTTTAACCACTGGACCACCAGGAAGTCCCTGCTTTTAGTTTTTGTAGCTTGCACTAGACGGGGGCAAAAGGTAGAGAGGGTTTGAGTCTCACCCCTGAGTAAGCATGAGAAATGAGACCCAGGACCCAGGTGGAAAGGCTGGCCTTGGACCAGAGCATGAGCCCATTTGGCTCAAGAGTCACATGGGAAAGCCATCATCTTCCCGGTTGCTGAAATGACACGAGCATTCCTCCCATGCAGGAGTCCAACATGACACCCAGAAATGTTATGGCAATAAAACATCAACAGATGCAAGAATGAAACTTAAAATTAAGTAGAAATTAAAATCTGAAATCCCAACAAAGGACTATGATAAAAATTTAATATAACAGTACCACCAAACCACACTTGCTGGTGCTAAGTACTTTCAGTCGTGTCTGACTCTGTGTGACCCCATAGACGGCAGCCCACCAGGGTCCCCCATCCCTGGAATTCTCCAGGCAAAGAACACTGGAGTGGGTTGCCATTTCCTCTCCAGAGCATGAAGTGAAAAATGAAGTGAGGTCACTCAGTCGTGTCTGACTCAGCGACCCCCCCCCCAAACGAGACTGCAGCCTACCAGGCTCCTCTGTCCATGGGATTTTCCAGGCAAGAGTACTGGAGTGGCGTCACCATTGCCTTCTCCAAAACCACACTTAGTGGGAGATAAATATTCCATGATAATAAAACAAAGTAAAAATAAAGGATAAAAGGGATACAAGATATATGACGGGGTAAGACTGAGTCCCAAAATCCAAACTTCGAGATGAGGAAGAGTTGGCAGATGCACCATGGGCATTTCTGTGACAAAAGAAATATAAAAGTTGAGTAAAATGTTGACCAGCTGTTATCATTTTTTTCCTCCATTAAACACACACAGGTTTGTCTCTATTAAGCTGCTAATTTTAGGCTCAAGGCATGATTTTAAGCTACTGCTGTATTGATTTCCTGTTGCCGCTTGTAGCAAATTGCCACCAAGCTACATGGTCTTAAAGGAACACATACTTATTATTGTGGTTCTGAGGATCCAAAAGTCCCAAGTGGGTCTCACTGGCTTCAATCACGGTGTCAGCAGATGCTGTTCCTTCTGGAGCTTCCTTCCTTCCCACGCTTAGAAGCTTCCTGCCCTCCTTGGCTTATGGCCCCTCCGCATGAACAGTGTGAGCTGGGCTGGTTTAGCCTCTCAGCATGCATCTCTGACACTGGTCTGCCTCCCTCCTCCACCTCTAAGGCTCCTAGTAGTAAGATGTCACTGGGCACAGCCATATACTCCACGTCATTTCCCTATCTTAAGGCTGAATGCTTAGGTACCTTAATTCCACCTGTGCTGTAATTCTCACTTGTCATGTGTCTGCCTTTCAGGCTACTGAAACAGAAACACCATAGGCCAGGTGGCTCTTTTTTTGCACTTTATTTTTTAACTGAAGGATGATTGCTTTACAGAACTTCGTGGTTTTCTGTCATACATCAACAAGAATCATCCATGGGTTCACCCATGCCCCCTCCTTCCGAAACATTGTCCCATTTCCTTCCCCATCCCATCCTTCTAGCTCGTCTCAGAGCCGCTGTTTGAGTTCCCTGAGTCACACAGCAAATTCTTTTGGCTATCTATTTTACATGTGGTATTGTAATAGGTGGCTTACTAACAACAGACACTTACTTCTCAGTTTTGGAGGCTGGGAGCTCCACGATCAAGACAGAGCAGGTGGCTGGTGGATGGTGGTCTTCTCCCTGTGTCCTCAGAAGGCACAAGGGGTGAGCCATCTCTCTGGGGTCTCTTTCATAAAGGCCTTCATTCCACCCAGGAGGGTCCAACCCTCATGACCAAATTCCTCCCAAAGGCCCTGTCTCATAACACCATCCCCTTGGTGTACTAACTCTTAGTACAAGACCAGAGAGCTGCTCACATGTACAGTGTGCACCAGCAAGGCTCTTGTTTAACTAGCAAACCCTCTGAAGAAACAGCAAGCAGGCTGAGGTCAGCATGCTCACCCGCCCTGTGGTCTCTCTGTTCTGTGCTGTGTTGTCTTCATTGAATTGTGCTTTCCACAGGACATGTTTTTCCATAGCATCTAGTTGCATCATATCATGTACACACAGAGAAACATGCTTTGTTCATGTCAACTCTGTCATTCAGTTGATGACAATTTGGGAAGCAATGTCTCGTCTCAATGCCCAGCACTTACAGGAATAGGACAAGTCCATGCCTACAGAGATCTTATAGCCCAAAAGGGAATCAGAAGTGTATCCACGTGCGCACAAGGCAGGTATAAGAAGCAGAAACCAAATGGAAGTGAGGGCTGCAGGGGGACAGAGGAGGGGGGTTTCCTCCTGGAGCGGGGGGTGGGGGCTTTCCTACGGGACTGGTGTGCTGGTGATTCTGGACACCTGGGGTGCATGTTTGAGGGGAGACGTGGGGGCAGGACAGGGTGCCCTGGGCTGGGAAGCAGGAAGGTAGTAGACAGAGGGGCTGGGGAAGGTCAGGCCCCCAAGGAACAGGGGGTCACACCCCTGGGAACACAGAGCACCCCACCATGATTCCCCGATGGTTCACATGGGGAGCTCAGAGAGCATCCTCAGGGATTTCAGAATTCGCCTGGGATTAGACACCACACAACAACCTCAATGACCAGTGGGCAAGATTCTTTAACTTTGAACAAAATTTATTCTGGTTTAAATTTTAGACTTTCTGTCGAAGGCTGCAGTTTCTGTCTCTGCTTAGGTCCCGGCCGCATCTTCTCCTTCTTTTACCTCCACCTGCAGCATTTTACTGAGGGCGTGAAACAGGTGCCAATCTGTCTCAGGTTTCCAGGGCACCTGATCGGCACACAGATGCCTCTATTCAGACGGCAGCTTAGAGGATTACTTATTCCTTGAGTAAATCCTAAAAAGAGAACAAAGAGGGAAAAATGTGTCAGCAGGAAAGCAGCATCTCGAGAAGGCCCGCTGTGTCCCCTCTGAGTGAGGCCCTGGGGCTTTCTGTGCTGAGATACGGACATGGCCTCGTGACAAAGATGTGAGTCCAGGACCCCGTGGACCAGCTTCCAGACAGACACTGACCCTGCCCAGGCTCTGGTGGACCCTCACGTTTTCAGAACCACAGGCTGAGGGTTGTGAGGACCCCGGTTGTGTGCGGGGTCAGCTCCACCATGAGGCAAAGACTGGGAAGCTCTGCTCCATCCACCTTCCCGCCAGGAGTCAGAAGCCACCCACGGGTTCTATTTTCACTGTTTAGTTTTCAAACTCATGGAGTCAGTAAAGTAGTGGAGCTGAGATAGGAGGAAAAGATGCAGCTAAACGTGTAAGCACTGTTTAAAGAGAACTTACTCTAAAGTAACTTACAGCTGACAGTGACAATGGTTCAGAAAAAAAAGTTTTGTATCATCGTCTTCTACTGACTCAGAACGCTTTAAGCACTAGTGCGAGTAAGCCCCCTCTCC
>NW_020868012.1:0-29079 GCF_003369695.1 Bos indicus x Bos taurus
CCGCCAGGATGACTCCTGCCAACGGGGATCAGGAGGCATCCTGTGTGACCTCACTCACCCTTTCCTCCACCCTTGTTTGTCCTAGCCTCTAATCATGTAGCCATGGACAGGGGCTCCCAGTGTCTCTGCCACATCCACCTGAAGGGCAGAGGAGCCATCTGCAAGGTAGGTTTCCAGGAGAGAGAGAGAGAGATCTATAGTTGAAGAAGGGGTGGGAATAGATGCATACAATTAGGGAGTCAGGGAAAGGATCACTTTCAGTATAAAAGTAATAGAGAGGCGGCCATTGCCTGTAGTCTATACTTTCTTTCTATTATTGTAAAAGTACTGTTGCTGGGGCCAAGGAAGTAAAACCCTCACAGCTATTCTGTAGAATTAAGTAAGACTTATTTAACAGCTTGCTACAAACACTTGCTCTGTTTTTAGGTTGATGTCACTAAACTAAAATAGATTTCACTTAGTGAAAGATTCAAATGCTGATCAAAAGATTAAAGGGAAAACATTTTATTGCTAAGTTGCCTCAGGACAGAGAAAACGTCAGAAACATATAGTTCAGGTAAGATGGAAGAGAGGTCGTGAGTGAAGGCTAAAGACCATGACGTATTATGACCTGTTTTGACCTGTTATGTTGGGAATGGGTGAGTGGGTGCTTGTGCTCAGGAACACTTTGGGATAAAGCAACTTAATGGCTCTCTACAGGCCTTCAAAACCCTAAGGATTATGCCCAAGCCTTCCTTTCTTTTCTGCTTTCCTCCCTCATTCTCTCCATTCATCCATTTATTTATTCACCTATATGTTGACTCTTCACACTAGTACCTATTCATAGAAACAAATGTTTGACTACCTGCTCTATGCCAGGAACTCTTCTAGGTGCTGAGACTGTACATAATAAAACAAGACTTGTTTACTTTTGAGACTTACATATGAAGAAAGAAGAAATATGAGCACTATAAAGGAAAACCAAGTGGAGAGAAGGAAGACATGCAAAACATATCAATGATTTACCCTGGTATGCATGTGTACTAAGTCACTTGAGTTACGTGAAACCCTTGTGACCCCATGGACTGTAGCCAACCGGCTTCTCTGTCCATGGGACACCCAGGCAAGGATACAGAGTGGGATGCCATTCCCTTCTCCAGGGGATCTTCCCGACCCAGGCATCAAAACTGCATCTCCTGCATTGGCACGTGGGCTCTTTGTTACTAGAGCCATCTGGGAAGCCCCTTATCTGGTATCCTTTGGTGCTTTTCACTCAAGAATACATTGACAAATTACCTGTATTAAGAAATACTCTAGGCCATGAAGCCTCACCTCATTGTGGTGTGTGCAATAGCTTGCTTAGGATGGATCAATTCTCTCTGTAAATGTTAGCAGCAAAAAAAAAAAAAAATCATGAGAGTGCAAGAAGACCGTTTTAAATTTCGAAAATTCCTTCTCATTTTTCGATTGTAAAAAGCTGTAAGTGTGTTGGGTGGGTTGTTGTTGTTCAGTCAATTAGTCGTGTTCACTCTTTGCAACCCATGGATTGAGAGTGGTTATTCTGAAAGGAGAAATGGACAGATGCAGACATGAAATAAAGGTGAAAAAAGAAATGAATATTTTCTAACAGAATTCAGTGTTTTTTATGATTTCTCTCCAAAAAATGCTCCAAACCTCAGAGCCATAAGCAGAAGTGAGAATCATGTGGAAACCCTGACTTCTTGCAACCTCTTCCTTTCGACAGGTAAACACTTGGACCATGTGTCCAAAGATGAAACATCCTCAAATTAGGCCCAGGCCCAGCTGAACATCTCTGCTGGGATAAAAGCACTTTCTTTCACCTGAAGTCTTCTCAAACTCTCTCCCAGATCGCCTGCCCCGATTCAGGTGTGCCACCAGACACTGGGTCTACTTGGAATTCCGAAACTCTTTCCCATCATGAAGCTACTCTACCTTCTCTTCCTCTTACTTGTGTGTCTTATCCACACAACATCGGGTTAAGTGGCAGATGCAACTGGTCGGGTGAACGGTGCATGACCGTGGAGCCTAGAGTAGGAAGGTCAAGTTGATTCCTCATCCAGTGAGGTGCTGAAGGGAATAATATCAAATCTGAGAGAAGCATAGCATATGAGACCTGCTCCATTTACACATAATGAAAGACAAGTTTAAAGAAGTGAAAAATAGCCTCCCATGATTGCCCTTAACTAGTTGGTGGTAAACCCATAAATGGGTAATGGTGATAGAAAACATTACAGGGGACTTTACGGCTTACAAATCATTCCACGGACTAACAGTAATGCTAATAATAATAGGAAATCATGTTGACCTCTTCCAATCCCAAAGAAAGGCAATGCAAAGAATGCCAAACGAACACACAATTGCACTCATCTCCACGCCAGTAAAGCAGAGCTCAAAATTCTCCAAGCCAGGCTTTCAGCAGTACATGAACCATGAGCTTCCAGATGTTCAAGCTGGTTTTGGAAAAGGCAAAGGAACCAGAGATCAAATTGCCAACATCTGGTGGATCATTGAAAAAGCAAGAGAGTTCCAGAAAAACATCTATTTCTGTTTTTTTTGAGTATGCCAAAACCTTTGATGTGTGGATCACAATAAACTGTGGAAAAGTCTGAACGAGATGGGAATACCAGACGACGTGACTGGCCTCTTCTGAGACCTGTTGCAGGTCAGGAAGCAACAGTTAGAAACTGGACATGGAACAATAGAATGGCTCCAAATAGGAAAAAGAGTACGTCAAGGCTGTTATGGTCACCCTGCTTATTTAACTTATATGCATGTACTCATGAGAAATTCTGGGCTGAAGAAGCACAAGCTGGAATCAAGATTGCCAGGAGAATTACATAACGTCAGATATGCAGCTTCACACCATCCTTTTGATAGAAAGTGAAGAGGAACTAAAAAGCCTCTTGATGAAAGTGAACAAGGAGAGTGAAAATGGTGGCTTAAACCTCAACATTCAGAAAACTAAGACCATGGTATCTGGTCCCATCACTTCATGGCAAAGAGATGGGGAAACAGTGGAAACAGTGCCAGACTTTATTTTTGGCGGCTCCAAATCACTGCAGATGGTGGCTGCAGGCATGAAATTAAAAGACACTTATTCCTTGAAGGAAAGTTAGGACCAACCAAGATAGTATATTGAAAGCGGAGATATTATTACTTTGCCAACAAAAGTCCGTGAAGTCAAGGCTGTGGTTTTTCCCAGTGGTCATGTAATGGATGTGCGAGTTGGACTGTGAAAAAAGCTGAGTGCGGAAAATTGATGCTTTTGAACTGTGGTGTTGGAGAAGACTCTTGAGAGTCCCTTGGACTGCATGGAGATCCAACAAGTCCATCCTAAAGGAGATCAGTCCTGGGTGTTCATTGGAAGGACTGATGCTGAAGCTGAAGCTCCAATATTTTGGCCACCTCATGCGAAGAGCTGACTCATTGAAAAGACCTTGATGCCGGAGGGATTGGGGACAGGAGGAGAAGGGGATGACAGAGGATGAGATGGCTGGATGGCATCACCGCCTCGAGGGACATGAGTTTGAGTGAACTCTGGGAGTTGGTGATGGACAAGGAGGGCTGGCGTGCTGCAATTCATGGGGTCACAAAGAGTCAGACACGACTGAGCGCCTGAACTGAACTGAACTTCCTCCTTAACTAAAACAATGAAACTTTTAATGTTTTATCCCAAATATATTCCTCATAGCAAAATTTACGGGGTAGGCCATTTTACAAGTTGGGATTAAGAAATGAAGTAATTGTTCAAAGGAGTGCAGATTGAATGTAGGGAGCACTTGAACTCAAGCCCAAGTGGGTTTGACCCAAAGACCTTGTTTTATTAAATATTCAACAATCCCAGAAAACTAGAGTACTTACTGAATTACATGAAATCAACAAATACTTTAGCTCAAATGTGATCTGTGCATCACTCAGGACATACTTATCCTACAAGGTAATGTGTTGCTCACCAGTAATCAAGCGAAGCTGGGTGTCCTGCATTTCCCTGCAGCCCTCCTCAGGTGACAGCATGCTCCAGGCTGTGCTGTGGTGACAGCGCCTCCAGATCTTAGTATCTTCAAAGAGCCAAAGTTAATTCTGTCCAATGATGCCAACCCGGGAAGGCCCGGGTGCTCTGATCAAACCCCCCACCCCCCGAGAATCAGCCACCACCGTGGGGTGCTGCTGGTCCTGTGTCCGAGCAAAGCACTCTCAGGACTCTCGTGCTGGCGATTAATGGCCCCAGCCCTGAAGGGAAATGTCACTTCCGCTCAGAATTCGTTAATCAAGCTGGTCCAGTTGTTTAGTCACTCGCTTGTGGTCCACTCTTTGCGACCCCATGGATTGTCACCCACCAGGCTCCTCTGTCCATGGCAAAGGATACTGGAATGGGTTGCCATTCCCTTCTCCAGGGGATCTTCCCGACCAGGCATCAAAACTGCATCTCCTGCATTGGCACGTGGGCTCTTTGTTACTAGAGCCATCTGGGAAGCCCCTTATCTGGTATCCTTTGGTGCTTTTCACTCAAGAATACATTGACGAATTACCTGTATTAAGAAATACTCTAGCCCATGAAGCCTCACCTCATTGTGGTGTGTGCAATAGCTTGCTTAGGATGGATCAATTCTCTCTGTAAATGTTAGCAAAAAAATAAAAAAAAAATCATGAGAGTGCAAGAAGACCGTTTTATTTTCGAAAATTCCTTCTCATTTTCGATTGTAAAAGCTGTATGTGTGTTGGGGAGGGGATGCGAGGCAGCAAAATGCGGGGGCCTCGTCATTGCCCCTGCCTCAGCAAGCTCAGGGAGCCAATCACCGCCGACCCTGGAGAGCTGAGCTGCTGGGGGAGTGGAGGGTGTCAGAGGGTCCGAACGCTAGGCAGTACCCAGAACACTGAGGACTGGAGGAGATAGAAGGTGGAGAACAGCTCTCTGTGACACCGTGGCATGGCCTTAGGGCTCGGATGGTCAGATCCCCCTGCAGAAGGGAGGAAATCAAGAGGAAATAGGCAGCATGCCAGCAAGAAAAAGAGAGAAAACCTGTCTGGGGAGACAACGCAGTAAATCATACCTAGACGTGCACTTTAACCATTGAATCACCAGGAAAGTAGGCGGCAGGGGCGGGGAAGCAAGGAACTCAGCTGAGAAGAGGTGAAGAGTCTTGGGGTCTTCAGTACCTTGGTCTGTGGAGGGTTTCTTCATCAGGTGCATTTGAATAGGGAGACAAAAAATGGTTTAGTTTCAAAATGACAAAAATACTTTGGCAATAATATTAAAAAGTGTCCATAAAAGGAAATAGCACAACATTGCTTAATTTCACCTTTTTAATCTTCTTTTATTTCTGATTTCTCTTCCGATTATTATTCAGAACTCTAGACACTTCCTCCATGAAAGAGTGTCATAATGAGTCTCAGCATTAACTGAGAAAACACCAATTATAGAGTCAGGAAACTGGGGCTGTGGCTCCAGAGATGCCACTTGCCTCTGGACCCCTGGGAAGTAGCCTCTCTTTTCTAGACCTTAGTTTCTCATCTGGAAAATGTGATGATCACTTGCTGCTGCTGCTGCTGAGTCACTTCAGTCGTGTCCGACTCTGTGTGATCCCGTAGACGCCAGCCTACCAGGCTCCCCCGTCCTTGGGATTCTCCAGGCAAGAACACTGGAGTGGGTTGGCATTTCCATCTCCAATGCATGAAAGTGAAAAGTGAAAGTGAAATTGCTCAGTCGTGTCCGATGCTCAGCGACCACATGGACTGCAGCCTACCAGGCTCCTCCGTTCATGGGATTTTCCAGGCAACAGTACTGGAGTGGGTGCCATTGCCTTCTCCGGCGATGATCACTTAGGGTCCCTCCAACTGAGATGCTACAGCATCAGAGCCCACGGCTCCCACCTGCTGACACTAGGCTCTGATGAACGGTTTCTTAGCAAAAGATACTTCCTGCACTAAGTAAAAGCCAAATTATCTGCCTCTGGGGAAAATATGTTTGTCCCTCCTGCTTAATAAAAGGAAGTACATTACTCGAATTGTGGCTTATCCTCCTGCTTCATGTTTACTCCAGGTATAGTAATCTAATCCTTGAAGTTTCTGGGCAAAGCACTCAAGTGAGAGGAATTACACAAAGATAGGAGTCAGATGGGTCCCTCCGGGCATCACCTGGTTGTCAGTTTCTAGCACTCTTCTGGCCCCTTTCCAGGCACAGGGCAGCTGGGCTCAGCACCATTCTTCCTGAAACCCATTTCCTCTGCTCCCACGATTTCCAGTTTCCTAGGCACAATCAGGTACAAAATGAACAAAATATGCTCCCAGAATGCAGGGGCTTTCAGCTGAATCAAATAGATCCACACTGTAACAGTTCATCACTATTCACTGCAGTGAGGAGGAGGGTCTTCAAGGAAGGAAGGGCTGTTCCTGTTCCTATAGTGTGGGTGTGGGAGCAGGGGGATAGGTTGAGAAATCTTTGCTGTGAGGTCAGTTTTTGATTTATGGTCTAAGGGATGAGTCAGTATTTATGAGGCAGACACACACACAGTGGTGAAGCCAGTCCTGGAAAAAAGGAAGATCATAGGCAAAGATAGAAAGGTGTAGATTTCAATATGAATTTGGAAGTCATGTGTCCTTTGGTAAAGAAAAAGGAACACTGTAGGATATGTAGACTCAGGTTTGGATATTTGAATTTGTCTTGTAAGCAAGAGAAGAAACTGAAGGACTTTAAATGAGAAAATAACACTGTCAACTTTGTAATATGGAAAAAACTTGTTAGCTATATGTAGACTGGATTCAGGAAGTGAAGGTAAAAGACTGTTATAATCCCACCATATGAAAAACAGCTAGCTAGTGGGAAGCTGCTGTATAACACAGGAAGCTCAGCTTCAGGAAGGAGAAGAGATGTGCTAACTTAACCATCGCATGAGGGGCCACACTGGTAGGAAGCAGTCTTCTTAGGAGGCAACAGTTGTGAATCTGGTTATGAGAATGTGGATGGTCCATTTGTGTTATTCTCATTGGTTACCCATTGAAAGAAGGTATTCATAGTAACAGTCATGCATCATAGGGAGAAATCCCTGTAGCCTGGAACCCAATTCTGTCTACCCCCCTTACAAAACTTCTTTAAGCAGATTGTACAGGGCAAGCCCTGGTGGTCCAGTGCTTAAGACTCTGAGCTCCCAATGCTGAGGCATGGTTCGATCCCTGGTCAGGGAACTAGATCCCACATGCCTCAACTAAGAGTTCATGTGTCACAACTAAAGATTCTGCATGCAACAGCTAAGAGCCAGAACAAATTAAAAAACAAACAAACAAAAAAAGAATCAGTAAAGCAAGAAGTTAAATAAAATAAATTAAGAAAAATAGGACAGGAATATTTCACCTGAACAAGATGAGTCATCATCAAACAGAAACCACTCAGAATCTCTCCAAAGATGCTGAAAGAAAAAGGAGGTGGTGGGTACCAGGGAAGGGGGCAGGGAGAAGAGACAGGAAGGTGTGCAGGAGCTTGGAGAGAATCCCACGCCACACTGGGCACAGACATGGACACACCTGGGGGCCGCAACTGGGGAAATTCATTTCTGGTTGCTTTGATTTTCTTTGAAAACCTGGCGTGACGTCTCTCAGCTGAAAGTGGGTGTGGGGAGCTGACAGGAGCTTTGGAAGAGGTGCCGCGTGAAGCAGTCATGGGGAGTGAAGGCAAGCGGAGGGGAAGGAGGCGTCCAAGCAGGGCTAGTGGGGAGACAGGACCTGCTGTGCATGAGGCATCCTGAAAACAGGCTGAACCCGGGGGCGTGAGAAGGGGCTTAGCAGCATCAGGTCAAGGATTCTAGGTTCTTCATCTACAAAGGGTTGAGCCAGAAAGACAGGAGGTGGAAGTCGAGAGTGGTTGCTTAACACTGAGATTTCAGAGGGTTCACAGGTCCTGGCTGAGAGGGTTTTGTTTGTGTGTTTTCCCTTCTTGACACCAACTGTGTGCCCATGGCTTCAGCTCAGTTCTGACACTAACCACCCCAGAAGGAGGGGCAGCCTCACAGGTATGATCCCAGTTCCACAAGACTGTCCCACCTCAGATGCCAACTCTTGGGTCCCCAGCTCCCCCACACTTCTGCCCGACTTGGCTACAAACTCAGGAATCCCAGTACCTCCCCCTTCAGGTTGTATGATTTGCTAGACTGACTCACAGAACTCCAAAAACACCAGGGAAGGGCCAGGCCACGGCCCCCTCCCCAGGCTCCTTTGTTTTAGAAACCTTGGTTGATTTCCTGTAACTGACCATTTGGGTCACTTGTTTGTTGGTTTCTCTTCCTACACTTTAAATTCTCCCTCGTATGTTTTCAATTCACCAATAGTGCATCCTTGAATGGAGAAGGCACTGGCAACCCACTCTAGTATTCTTTCCTGGAAAATCCCAGGGACGGGGGAGCCTGGTGGGCTGCCTTCTAAGGGTCACACAGAGTTGGACATGATTGATGCAACTTAGCAGTGGCAGCAGCAGCATCCTCGAAAACCCAGAACCCCAACCCTATACCTGAACAAAAGCAAAAGCCTAGGCCCCCCATGCATTCTCTCCTTACCTGACACCATGGTAGGGAGAGTGTGCTGTGTAAGTTTTAGGTCTCCTAAGTAAAAAGCCTCTATTTTTTATCTGTTTTCAGAGCCTCCTGAGTGCATCAGACCCACAGGGGGCAGTCTGTCCACAACACTGGTGATTCACAGGCTGAGAATAGCAGAAAATAGTGCAGGACACCCTGGGCTCCATTTGCCACCCTGGTGGTGCCTCCAGCTCCCTGCTGCAGAGGCCACATGTATAATCTGAGCCCAGTAAACGACCAAGCCCTCCTTGGTTCTCAGTGTTGGCTCCACAGTCACTGAGGCAAAAGCCTTCATGCAGTACCTGTCAGGAGCCAAACCCAGACAAGTTCTTGGTCCCTTCCCCCTCCCAGAGGTCACTGTTGTTGTTCTTATTGTTGTTCAGTTGCTTTCCCAGTCATGTCTAACTCTGTGACCCCACGGATTGCAGCACTCCAGGCTCCTCTGTCCTTCACTATCTCCCCGAGTTTGCTCAAGTTCGTGTCCATGAGACTGTGATGCCATCCAAACATCTCGTCCTCTGCTGCCACCTCCTCTTGTGCCCTCAATTTTTCCAAGGATCAGGGTCTTTCCCAATGAGTTGGCTCTTTGCATCAGGTGGCCAAAGCTTTGGAGCATCAGTATTTGGCTTCCAATGAATATTCTGGTTTGATTTCCCTTAGGATTGACTGGTTGGATCTCCTTGTAGTCCAAGGGACTAATGCCCACCATTCAGTGAAGATGAGGGTAAATGTTATTTAACGATAAACTACAATGAAAAACCATGTGAGTTGAGAACTACTGGCATTAAACTATGGGAACTTATCAGAACTACTGGAATACAAAGCTGGAGGTCCTTGCACTGCTGAGAAAGTGTCCTTACCTCCCCACCAAGATTCTACAGAGTTCTGCAGACGAGATGAGCCGGAGAGGATCGGAGAGGAGGAGGGGAGGGGGTCAAGATCACTTGGGGCTGGATGGGGCCATCCCAGAGTTTGACAGGGATGCGGGTTCCAGCTGGACACTCAGGATCTGTGCTCCTCACTCTATGCAAGCTCTTCTTCAGTTGAAAATTGTCAAAGACAAAATGCAGGGTTTGTAATAAAAAGAGCCCTTTAGGTCTCATTTTAAAATGGGTAAATGGGCCAGACAGGAGTGATGGAGGACCACTTCCATGTGTCCTCTCACCTCTACCGGACCACAAATGCTGTCCATCTAAAAGCTTCTAATGGCTGGAAACCCACACTGTGAGGAAAAGGGAGACAAGACACAGAAGAGCGAATCTGAGAACCTCCCTGCGGTGCTTCATCTCAGGTATGGAGGCGGCTCGGCCTTGCTGCCCAGATATTTGGCCAGACGTCATTCTGGGTGTTTCTGTGAGGATGTTTGGAAATGAGACCTACATTTAAATCAGTGGACTTTGGTAAACCAGGTTATTATTACCCCTGCGTGACATGGGTGGGCCTCATCCAATCAGTTGAAGGCCTGAACAAAGACTGACTTCCACCCAAAGGGAAGGAATTCTGCCAGCAGCCAGCCTTCAGATTTGAACTCAAGGATCAGCTCCCCCCTGAGTCCTGCTGGTCTACCGCACTGGCACTGGATCTGTTTGTTTGGGGACTTGCCAAAATGTTTGTTTGTTTTGGGACTTACTTTCATAATGGTGTGAGATGATTCCTTAAAGAAATGGGTTATTTCTGTGTTGAACTCTGACTGACTCACGACCAAATGTGGACAAGTGAAGAGGAAAAAGATGGGAGGCACCCCAAGAAAGCCGCTCAGGAATGGGCTGTATGTGTCTACCCTCTGAAGTAACTTTTCCTGGGTTGCAGAACCTTTGCAGAACACCCCTCCCCCGCCCTCCCCCTCCCACCCCCAGCAAATAGACAAAAGACAGTCTTGGAAAATCAGTTTCTTCACCAAAACTTGACCACAGACTACAGCTGAGATTGTGTTAGCATTATGTGGACAACGTGTTTTTGCAACCCTGCTATAACTGACACACAGAGATATAGCTGGTGGGAGAAATGAACAGAAGCTAAGAAACACATAACAAGAAGGGCAGCCCCAAATGCCAGGGCTGGGAAGCCAGGAGTAGGTTTGGGGGTGGGCAGAGGACTGGGGAGTGGGGGAGGCTTAGGAAGCAGCCACTCCCGGGGAGCGCAGGGCTCAGGGAAGAGCTTCCCCAGAGACCCTGGGTGATGATGGTGGGTCTCTGCAAAGCCCCGCCGACCAGCGGCCACGTGGTTTCCATTGCTTCCTTCCTCCCATGGTCCATCAGAGGAGACCTCCACCCCCCATCCCCTCTGAGCAGAGTGGACAGAGCTCCCGTTTCTAAGGTCTTACCTCCTGCCTGAAGCTGCTGGGTAAAATAAATGAGGTGGTACAGGCAGCTCACTGCAACCACCGTCTACACAAGCTTGGAGCTGGGTTACCTCTCCTTTAGCAGTTTCCCCTCCACAAGATGAGACAGGCTGAGGATATAGAAAGAGGATGGGAAGGAAAGGGAGGGAAACAAAAGGAGCCAGAGTGACGGAAACCTGTTCATAGAACCTGCATCACTGCCCCTGAAACATGCAGAAAAATAACAGGAAAGCTCGAAGGGACTGGGATCTTCAGCAGGAACTAAAGCAAGGGGCATCATTCAGGAACACGCAGCTCCAGGAGAGAACAGGAATCTTGCCGAGGTGAGGGGAGTTGTTTACCTGATTATCTCAGGAAGAAAGGGCACACCTTCAAAGACAAGAGCTTGGACTGAAGAATTCAGCATTTAAAAAAATAAATGGACTGTGATGGGACTGTATACTGCCCTCCTACAGTACACAACTAAGGAACCAGGCAAAACCTGTAAAACTACTGATTCAGACTCTGGCACAAGCAGTCCAGGACCATAATTGAGGAGAGAAGAAAACAAGTGAGGTGAGGGACTTCCCTGGTGGTCTGGCGGCTGGGATTCTGTGCTCTCAATGCAGGGGGCCTGGGTCCACCCCTGGTCAGGGAACTAGATCCCACATGCCACAACTGAGATCCTGCCTGGCATGATTAAGGTCCAAGGCAGCCAAATTAATGAATTCGCTGATTAAATGTTATGTGCTTAACCATTTTTTAAAAAAGAAAAGAAAACAAGTGAAGTGAGACTTATGACATCTCCAGTCTCTACAGATTTCCAGGCCTAAAGCTCAGGCAACAAGAACCCAAACAGACCAACAATTCTTCTGAGTCTAAGAGAGAGGGGTCAAAGTTCAGAGAGTGCAGGTATCTTTACTTCTGGACAGAAAACCAGCAGTGGGCATTGGAATCAGGGGTGTGTGCCTTTGTGCTAAGTCACTGCAGTTGTGTCTGACTCTGCTACTCTGTGGAATGTGGAAGTGCTGACTCTTTGTGACCCCATTGACTGTAGCCTGCCTGTGTAGCCTGCCTAAAAACTCTGTGCTTCTCGTTCAATTCTAAAACTGCTCTGAAAAACTGAAAAACGAAGTCTATGATACTAGATAGGATTTTGGCTCACCTTGATGGGATAAAGTCTGATGCTAAGATTCTAGACCCTATCTTAAGGAGAGAGATGGTCATTTCAGTAAAAAAAAAAAAAAAAAAAAAAAGGATCAGATGTAAACTAACTATAAAGAACCCACTTGAGATATCAAATATAAAGGCAAGTGGATTTAAAATGAAAGGATGGAAACAGATCTGCTGTGGTCATTGTTTAGACCCTCAGTTGTGCCCAACTCTCTTGAGAACCCCATGGAATCATCCAGTCAAGATTACTGCAATGTGTTCCCAAGCCCTCCTCTGGGGAATGTCCCCTGACCCAGGGATCAAAACCATGTCTCTTCATCTCCTACATCTCAAGCAGATTCTTTACTGTTGAGCTGACAGATATGCTATGGAAACATTAATTAAAAAAAAACATGTTAGGCTGTATTGGTTAATTGACAGGCTTTCCTGGTGGCTCAGATGGTAAAGAAGCTACCTCCAATGCAAGAGACCTGGTTTGATCCCTGGTTTGGAAGATGCCCTAGAGGAGGGCGTGGCAACCCACTCCAGTATTCTTGCCTGGAGAATCCCCATGGACAGAAGAGCCTGCAGGCTACAGGCTATGGGGTCACAAAGGGTCAGACATGCCTGAGTGACTAAGCACAGCACAGTCAAGTAACTTTTAGGACAAGGACCAGATATAGAGAGCTGATATTTATCCTAACGATAAAATGTTTAATTCATCAAGAATACATACGAATACTGAATCAGAATGTACTTAGCAAAGGAATTTTAAAATTCTTAAAGAAAACTTACAGGAATAACTGGAGAGACAGACAAATAAGCAGTTATAGTTGGAATTTCCCTGACCATCCAGTGGTTAAGATTCCAAATTTTCAATGCAGGGGGCACAGTTTCCATCCCTGGTTGAGCAAGTAAGATCTCTTATACCATACACAAAATTCAATGCAAGATAGATTAAAGGTTTACAAAAATCACAAAACTCCTGAAACCACAAAACTCCTAAAAGAAAGCATAGGAGAAAAGTTCTTTGGCATGGGTCTTCACAAGGATGATTTTGAGCTTGACACCAAAAGCACAAGCCACAAAAACAAAGCTAAATTGTAGGATCCATTGAACTGAAAAGCTTCTGCACAGCAAAGGAAACAATGAACAAACTGAAAAGATGATGCTCTTTTAACACTCCAGTGATCTCTGAGGCTGGAGGAGATGGCAGCAGTGTTGCGGGAAAGAGAGTGGGGTGAGAGAGGATGGTCGCATCCCAGGTCACGTCCGAGTCCCTGGGATGGTCGCCAAATATGGGGACTTGACTTCGCATAAGCAGGGACTCAAGAGCGAGTCATGGTGAAGGAAGGTCAATCCAGGGAGGAAACACGCTACACAGAGAGTGTGGGCCATCTTGGAAAGCAAGCCCAGCACCAGGGTATGGGGCTGTCGGTGTTTATAGGGGTGGGTCATTTCATAGGCTAATGAGTGGGAGGAGTATTCCAGCTATTTTGCAGAAAGGGTTGGGATTTCCAGGAACTGGGTCAGCACCTCCTTTTTGACCTTTCCGGTCAGCCTTGGAATTGTCACGGCGCCTCTGGGTGTGTCACCTAGCTGCCGTGTTACAAAGGGATTTAAAAACGTATATTTACTTCAGGTCTTAGTTGTGGTATGCAGGATATTCATCTCAGCACACTGGCTTAGTTTCCTCATGGCATGTGGAGAAGGAAATGGCAACCCACTGCAGTATTCTTGCCTGGATAATTCCATGGACAGAGGAGCCTGGTGGCCAAAGGTCCATGGGGTCACAAAGAGTCGGACACAACTGAGCGACTTCACTTTCTTTCTTTCATGTGGAATCCTAGTGCCCAGGCCAGAGACTAAATCCACATCCCCTGTGCTCCAAGGCAGATTCTTAACCAGTGGACCACCAGGGAAGTCCCCATCATTCTTTTAAAGGTTGTGCCCCGCCCAATTCCGATCTCATTAGCACCAGGTAGCTGGCATTTGACAGCAGTATTCAGGCTTTCCAGTTATAGGAGAATGTCCTGGTAAAGCTCTCAGGACACTGTGGTGACTGCAGGAGACAGGCAGGAACATTGGAAGAGAGGTCGATTTTGCTCCAAGTTACATCACTGCCACTTAGTTGACTATGGCCTTGGACACAACTTTTTGTTGGATTTGCAGCCAATTTTAATCGACTGTTTAAGTCAGTTTTGCCTGTGGCCTCAGACATGGCTTTCTAGTCCTCGGGACCATCTTGTATAAACCTTGGGTCATACCTACCTGGTGGGTTTGTTTAGGGGAATTCAAAGAGATAATTTGAATAAAAGTGACCAGCTACTGAGCAAGGCTCATTGTAAAATATAATTGTGGGACAATTTCAAATAAGAAACTAGTAAAAGTGTCAGTGGGAGAGCACAGCATTAGACCCAGCCCTGGCCCCCTTCTCAGGGTAGGTCTCCACGTGACTGTCAGAAGCCATGACGCCCGGCCCGTCCATAGGACAAGGGAACTGGGGACAACGGCCTCTGCCCATTAACACCCAGGGCTCCATGCTGAGAACACCTGTTTGTGGAGTCATAGATGTAAAGGGATTTGGTCTTCAAAATCTTATCTGTAGAACTGGGACTCCCCTTCTTACCTGAGGAACTGAGGCGCTTTGCTGGAAAGACCCTGCCTCAATTTCCGACTCACAGGTTAAGGGTTTGGGGACACAGCATTTATCTTCCCTTTAAAGAATGAATCCATGAGTTAACTCTCAGCCCAGGCATGAAGCAACCACGATCCACATGGCCTTGTTTGGCTTTGAACCTGGGAAAACTAACAGTTCATGTAGACTTGACCTAAAAATAACCCTTCCCTCTATTCTATATGAATTCATCTCTGGTTTCTGGTGAGCCACCCCATGCTTTCTTGGGTGTGTGACCTCCTTGCTGAGGCAACAGGACCCTTCCCTGATGTACAGAGATGCCCCTGGGTGCTATCTGCAGGATTAACATAGCTGCAAAGGACTCATCTTTAGACCTTGCCAAGGAAAAATAAGCCACTGCAATTGTCCAATTCCTGACAAGGGCCGTTTTCCAACTGGTGAGGAACCATGGCAGGAAACTCCCTTGAAACTCACCATGACACCCTGACCCTTTTTGGAAATGCCCTTCTATGAAAAGTCATGCCTGGTCTTGCACATAAAACTGCATCATCAGCTTCCTTAAAAGAAAAAAAAAAATCTGCTGTGCTGCAAACCATAGATCACTAAAACACACCAATTTTTGTTCTGTTTATTTATTTAGGCTGTACTAGGTTGTAGAAAATTCTGAAAGAGATGCGAATATCAGACCACATGACCTGCTTCTTGAGAAACCTATATGTAGATCAGGAAGCAACAGTTATAACTGGACACGGAACACCAGACTGGTTCCAAATAGGAAAAGGAGTACGTCAAGGCGGTATATTGTCACCCTGCTCATTTAACTTATATGCACAGTACATCATGAGAAACCCTGGGCTGGAAGAAGCACAAGCTGGAATCAAGATTGCCAGGAGAAATATCAATAACCTCAGATATGCAGATGACACCACCCTTATGGCAGAAAGTGAAGAGGAACTAAAAAGCCTCTTGATGAAGGTCAAAGAGGAGAGTGAAAAAGTTGGCTTAAAGTTCAACATTCAGAAAACTAAGATCATGGATCTGGTTCCATCACTTCGTGGGAAATAGATGGGGAAACAGTGGAAACAGTGTTGCACTTTATTTTTTTGGGCTCCCAAATCACTGCAGATGGTGATTGCAGCCATGAAATTAAAAGATGCTTACACCTTGGAAGGAAAGTTATGACCAACCTACATAGCATATAATAAGCAGAGACATTACTTTGCCAACAAAGTTCCGTCTAGTCAAGGCTATGGTTTTTCCTCTGGTCATGTATGGATGTGAGGGTTGGACTATGAAGAAAGCTGAGTGCCAAAGAATTGATGCTTTTGAACTGTGGTGTTGGAGAAGCCTCCTGAGGGTACCTTGGACTGCAAGGAGATCTAACCAGTCCATTCTAAAGGAGATCAGTCCTGGGTGTTCTTTGGAAGGACTGATGCTAAAGCTGAAACTCCAGTACTTTGGCCACCTCATGTGAAGTGTTGACTCATTGGAAAAGACCCTGATGCTGGGAAGGATGGGGGGCAGAAGGAGAAGGGGACGACAGAGGATGAGATGCCTGGATGGATTCATGGACTCATTGGATGTGAGTTTGAGTGAACTCCAAGAGTTGGTGATGGACAGGGAGGCCTGGCGTGCTGCAGTTCATGGGGTCACAAAGAGTCAGACATCACTGAGCGACTGAACTGAACTGAACTGAGGTCGTAGTTGTGGCATGTGGGATCTACTTACGTGATGTGCTATGCTTGGGAGTACAGAGTCTTACCCACTCTTACCACTCTTACCCACTCTTCAAGGAAGTCTCATAAAACAGCATTTTTTAAAATTATTTTTTAAAAAACTGTGGAGGAAAGCTGATTAATAATGTTGTGATAGTTTCAGGTGGACAGCCAAGAGACTCAGCCATGCATATACATGTATCCATTCTGCCCCAAACTTCCTTCCCATCCAAGCTGTCACATAACATTAAGCAGAATTCCCTGAAAAACATCATTTTCAATGAAGAGACACAGTAGACAATGATTCAGTCTCACTTCTTTCTCCAGTGTAGTACTATAGCGTGTTTATAAATTGACCCTGTAGTATAGATTTTGCCTGCAAGGTCCATAAAAGAACAGATATATATATATATATCTTATGTATAGATAATTTGTATATATATATATATATATATATATATATATATATATGTAGATGATATCTACCGCTCTCAAATATCATTTAGAGCTAAACCACGAGGAACTATGATCAAGACAACTTATTTTCCATCAGAAAAATCCTATCCCTGGGTGCCAGCCAGGGACTCTGTCTGCTCAAGGCAGCTTCCATGGCTTTGCCGAGCCTCAGATGCAAGACTCTGAGCCACAGCGGGGGACCTGAACAGGACTGAAGCTCCGGGGGCTCCTTCAGGATGTGGTCCTCCTGGGTTCCCACATTTCTAAAGGGCTTGGAGTTCTACTCAGAGCTGTATGGCAAGTTCCATCCTGAGATTTAGTGTTTCTGAAAAGCCAGGTCAGTGTCTCTCCAACACTGAGATGGACGGATGTTACTAAGTGAGGGATGTTACTTAGTGATGGAGGTCCCTCTCAACCCAGTGAAGGGGTCCCCACTGCTGGGCCTGCTTCGTGATACTAGGCTGGGAATGTGCGTTCAGTGGCAGCGTCATCCTCCCACTCTGTCTCTGATAAAGGGAAACAGAGCACCCATCTGCCCATCACGTGTCCCACTGAGATTTCATGAGACAGGTGTGTGATTGTGTTGCAGAGAATTAATAAAAGTTTTTTTCCCCCTCTTTCTTTCTTTTTTCCCTTTTGTGTCTTTCTCCACTTGAACTGTTCCTAACCTACAGTCTGTATTGATAACCAAGTTTTTTCTTTGCAGAAGACTAACCTATTATGTGAACACTGACACTTATGGCCCTCCATTTCTGCAGGAGCCACATTCTGCATCTATTATCCTTTAACTTATTCTAGCCACGTCCTGATACTTAACTTAATGGCATCATAAACCTCCCCTTGTAGTTTGGTACCTCTCTTTGCTCTATTTTAACCTCATGTTGATGCTTAACTTTATGGTGCACTCTCTTTGGAAGCCACCCCTAGTGGATTGCTTTCCCCCTTTTGTATTACAAGAAGAAAGTCACCAGGAAATCCCCAAAGGACTATGGACCCAACCACCGGGACCAACTGCCAGACCCAAATACCTAGCTACCTAACACTGGGGTATTGACAGTTTCCCAACAGTGCAAAAGAGAGAATTCAGGACCCCTACACCTTTTGTCCCATATCTCCAAGCCCTGACTGTGAGCCCCGACTGTATGATCCCCTGGATTCCCGATGGAGGGGAGACAGGCTCCTTGAGGCAGGAACCTATCGAGTTCTCCCTTCTGCCGGCTTAATGATTAAAGCCATCTTTCTGTTTCCTCCAAACTCTGTCTCCACAATTTTTATTCAGCTCTGGTGGGCAAAGAAAACCAAGATTTTGGCGGCGACTGTTGCTGCCATCCCATAACAGGCTAGCTGGTGTGGGGAGCAGGTCAGGACCACTGGGTCTCTTCCCTCAGTGCTCCAGGGGCCAGAAAGAGCATGGCTGTCTCTGCGGATGCTGGGAGTCAGCAAGTCTTGCCCAGGGAGTGAAACTGCCTCTGAACGAGTTAGTCCCTATTTGGGCCTGAAACAGCCTTTCATGGAAACAGTGTATGTGTTATTTGCTTAGTCATGTCCGACTCTCTGCAACCCCGTAGACTGCAGCCCACCAGGCTCCTCAGTCCATGGGACTCACCAGGCAAGAACACTGGAGCAGGTTGCCATTTCCTTCTCCAAAAGGAACTATCAGTTCAGTTCAGTTGAGTCGCTCAGTAGTGTCCAACTCTTTGCGAACCCATGAATTGCAGCATGCCAGGCCTCCCTGTCCATCACCAACTTCCAGAGTTCACTCAAACTCATGTCCATCGAGTTGGTGATGCCATCCAGCCATCTCATCCTCTGTCGTCCCCTTCTCCTCCTGGCCCCAATCCCTCCCAGCATCAGGGTCTTTTCCAATGAGTCAACTCTTCGCATGACATGGCCAAAGGATTGGAGTTTCAGCCTCAGCATCAGTCCTTCCAAAGAACACCCAGGACTGATCTCCTTTAGGATGGACTGGTTGGATCTCCTTGCAGTCCAAGGGACTCTCAAGAGTCTTCTCCAACACCACAGTTCAAAAGCATCAATTTTTTGGCACTCAGCTTTCTTCACAGTCCAACTCTCACATCCATACATGACAATGGGAAAACCATAGCCTTGACATTTTTTGGCAAAGTAATATCTCTGCTTTTTAAATGCTATCTAGGTTGGTTATAACTTTCCTTTCAAGGAATAGGCGTCTTTTAATTTCACAGCTGCAATCACCATCTGCTGTGATTTTCGAGTCCCAAAAAATAAAGTCTGACACTGTTTCCACTGTTTTCCCATGTATCTTCCATGAAGTGATGGGACCGGATGCCATGATCTTAGTTTTCTGAATGTTGAGCTTTAAGACAACATTTTCACTCTCCTCGTTCACTTTCATCAAGAGGCTTTTTAGTTCCTCTTAACTTTCTGCCCTAAGGGTGGTATCATCTGCATATTTGAGGTTATTGATATTTTTCCCTGCAATCTTGATTCCAGCTTGTGCTTCTTCAAGGCCAAAAGGAAGTATAGAAATAAAGAAAGTGAAGTCTCCCTTTCATGTCTGACTCTCTGCAACCCCATGAAGTGTAGCCCACCAGGATCCTCCATCCATGGAATTTTCCAGGCAAGAGTACTGGAGTGGGGTGCCATTTCCTTCTACACAGGAAAACAGTGGGCAGTTTCAAAGCCCTGGAAGGGCGAAGGTGGGGCTAGGAGTGGGTAAGCTAAGGTTCCGCAAGAAGTCTGTGCCCCTGCCAGGGGAAACAGGCAAGTCTGTGCCCCTTGCCACACCCCTGCCCACCAGCTGAACTGACTGCCAAGGAGAAGTTTGTGGTTAAAAGGGCAGCAGGAAAGCTTTTCCTGGGGTTTCCACAGCCTCATTAGCATACAAGTGACTGCCCCTGCTTTGTGCTATAAAGGCCACTCCCATGACACACAGGGAAGAGGTTCAGTTAACCAGTTCCTAATAACCAAATCCATAGCCAGCGCAGAAATCCTCCCGGAACCTGGGACCTTTTTAAAGCAGCAAGAGCAGCCTCTTCTCTAGCATCAGCCGCAGAGCTCGGGACGCCAGCATGAGGCTCCATCACCTGCTCCTCGCACTCCTCTTCCTGGTCCTGTCTGCTGGGTCAGGTGAGCTCGTGGGAGCCCCAGGGGGAGCCGTGGGCTCTCTCTCCTGTTTCTACCTCCTTCTGTCCTGCTACCCCCATCTACACGTGGTCAGACTAAACCCACCATATTTGGTGCTTCTGAGAAGCCAGCACTGAGTCCTCAGTAGCAAGAGGGTTCTGAGAACCGCCCTGCAAAATTCCAGGTTGTTTCTAAGCCACTCTAGCGAGTCAAGCTTCTGAGCCCATCTCCTCATTGGTTTCATGAGGAGGAAACAGAAGTTGCCTCTGTTAAGTGACTCTCCTTTTTTTCTTTTTCATAAAAGCAAGAAATTTGATTTTGTCCCATGACAGAAGTACAGAATGTCTCTTTATAAATCTTTCTATTTGAAGGGTGGTGGCTCTGGGTGACCAGACAAGTCCAGAGGAGAGTCAGGCCGAGCCTGGGCTTCAGGAGCTCCCTTTGGGATGCTCCGTGCTGAGTCTCCTCAGCAGGAAGGTCCTCCAGGACACGTCGCTGACAATGCAACCCTCTCTCCACAGCTGGGAGGCAGCACATCCAAAGCAGTGTGCAGGATAGGCTGTCTGAGTTTAATCTTACCCTTGATATTTCCGGAAATGGGATGAAAATATGTAGGAAGGAAGGAGGGAGGGAGGGAGAGAGGGAGAGGATGCAGAGACTGAGACCTGAGACAAGTGATTAGATGTCAAAATCAAGTTGAAAAGGCCTTGTTTGATCAGTGTTGTTTAAGACTGTAACCCAACTCTTAGCCCAGTGGCAGGGAGAGAGGACGGGGGTGTAAGGAGTGTGGCCCGGGTTCTATCCCTGGATGGGGAACTAGAGAGGGACCAAAGGTGCCTTGTGGTCAAGAGGAAAAAGGCGTGTGAGGAAGACGGGAAGGCCTCTGGTCGGGAGGAAACCACAAAGGGAGGAGGAGAGGGGCTGACTCGCACCAGCGCTGAGAGCGTTCTGAGTCAGTAGAGACGATGATACAAAACTTTTTTTTCTGAACCATTGTCACTGTCAGCTGTAAGTTGCTTTGAGAATAAGTTCTCTTTAAACAGTTCTTACACTTTCAGCTGCATCTTTTCCTCCTATCTCAGCTGCACTACTTGACTGACTCCATGAGGTGGAAAACTAAACAGTGAAAATAGAACCTACGGGCCGCTTCTGACTCCTGGTGAGAAGGTGGATGTAGCAGAGCTTCCCGGTCTTTGCCCTCGTGGTGGACACAACCAGGGTCCTCACACCCCAGTCCCTCAGCCTCTGGTTCTGGAAATGTGAGGGTCCACCAGAGCGTGGGCAGGGTCAGTGTCTGTCTGGAAGCTGGTCAACGAGGTCCTGGATTCACATCTTGTTGTCACGAGGCCATGTCCGCATCTCAGCACAGAAAGCCCCAGGGCCTCGCTCAGAGGGGACACAGCTGGCCTTCTCGAGATGCCGCTTTCCTGCTGACACATTTTTCCCTCTTCATTCTCTTTTTAGGATTTACTCAAGGAGTAAGAAATCATGTAACCTGCCGTATAAATAGAGGCTTCTGTGTGCCGATCAGGTGCCCTGGACGCACGAGACAGATTGGCACCTGTTTCGGGCCCCGAATAAAATGCTGCAGGTCGTGGTAGAAGAAGGCGAAGATGCGGCCGGGACCGATGCGGAGACTGAAACTGCGCCCTTCGACAGAACGTCTAAAATTTAAACCAGAATAAATTTTGTTCAAAGTTAAAGAATCTTTCCCATTGGTCATTGAGGTTGTTGTGTGGTGTCTGATCCCAGGCGAATTCTGAAATCCCTGAGGATGCTCTCTGAGCTCCCCATGCGGACCATTGGGGAATTGTGGTGGGATGCTCTGTGCTCCCAGGGGTGTGACCCCCTGTTCCTTGGGGGCCTGACCTTCCCCAGCCCCTATGTCTGCTGTCCTTCCTACTTCCCAGCCCAGGGCACCATGTCCTGCCCCGCGTCTCTCCTCAAACATGTACCCCAGGGGTCCAGAATCACCAGCACACCAGTCCCATAGGAAAGCCCCCGCCCCCGCTCCAGGAGGAAACCCCCTTCCCCTGTCCCCTGCAGCCCTCACTTCCATTTGGTTTGTGCTTCTTACTCCTGCCTTGTGCGCACGTGGATACCCTTCTGATTCCCTTTGGGGCTATAAGATCTCTATAGGCATGGATTGTCCTATTCCTGTATGTGCTGGGCATTGAGATGAGACATTGCTTCACAAATTGTCATCAACTGAATGACAGAGTTGACATGGATGAAGCATGTCTCTCTGTGTGTACATGAAATGATGCAACTAGATGCTATGGAAAAACAAGTCCTGTGGAAAGCACAATTCAATGAAGACAACACAGCACAGAACACAGAGACCGCAGGGGGTGGGGCGAGCAGGCTGACCTCAGCCTGCTTGCAGTTTCTTCAGAGGGTTTGCTAGTTAAACCAAGAGCCTTGCTGGTGCACACTGTATGTATGAGCAGTTCTCTGGTCTTTGCACTAACGCTTCCCTCAGTGCAAGCTGAGGTCACCAAGGGGATGGTGTTAGGAGACAGGGCCTTTGGGAGGTGATTTGGTCATGAGGGTGGGACCCTCCTGGGTGGAATGAGGGCCTTTATGAAAGAGACCCCAGAGAGATGGCCCACCCCTTGTGCCCTCTGAGGACACAGGGAGACCGCTGTCCGCCAGCCACCTGGTCTGTCTTGATCGTGGAGCTCCCAGCCTCCAAAACTGAGAAGTAAGGGTCTGTTGTTAGTAAGCCACCTATTACAATACCACATGTAAAATAGATAGCCAGCATGGATTTGCTGTGTGACTCAGGGAAATCAAACAGGGGCTCTGAGACCAGCTAGAAAGGTGGGATTGGGAAGGAGATGGTACGAAGTTCGAGAGGGAGGGGACATGGGTGAACCCACGGATGATTCTTGTTTTTCTATGACAGAAAGCCACGAAAATCTGTAAAGCAATCATCCTTCAGTTAAAAAACAAAGTGCAAAGAAAGAGCCACCTGGCCTATGGTGTTTCTGTTTCAGTAGCCTGAAAGGGCAGTCACATGACAAGTGAGAATTACAGCACAGGTGAATTAAGGTACCTAACCATTCAGCCTTAAGATAGGGAAATGACGTGGAGTATCTGGCTGTGCTCAATGCCATCTCATTACAAGGAGCCTTAGATGTGGAGGAGGGACACAGACCAGTGTCAGAGATGCACGCTGAGAGGCTAAACCAGCCTCTCATCAGCTCACACTGATGTGCAGAGGCCATAAGCCAAGGAGGGCAGGCAGCTTTTCTGAGTTAGAAGGAAGGAAGCCTCCAGAAGGAACAGCATCCTGCTGACACCGTGATTTGAAGCCAATGAGATCCCATTTGGACTTTGGATCCTCAGAACCACAATGACAAGTATGTGATCCTTTAAGCCATGTAGCTTGTGGCAATTTGCTACAGCTGCCACAGGAAATCAATACAGCAGTAGCTTAAAATCATGTCTTGAGCCTAAAATTAGCAGCTCAAAAGAGACAAACCTGTGTATGTTTAATGGAGGAAAAGAATGATAACAGCTGTCAACATTTTACTCAACTTTATATTTCTTTTTTCACAGAAATGCCCATGGTACATCTGCCAACTCTTCTTCATCTCGAAGGTTGTATTTGGGACTCAGTCTTACACCTCATATATCTTGTATCCCTTTTATCCTTTATTTTTAGTTTGTTTTGTTATCGTGGAACGTTTATCTGCCATTAAGTGTGGTTTCGTGGTACTGTTTCTATTAAATTTTGATCATATTCTTTGTTGGGATTTCAGTTTTTAATTTCTACTTAATTTTAATTTGCATTCTTGTATCTGTTGATGTTTTATTGCCATAACATTTCTGGGTGTCATGTTGGACTCCTGCATGGGAGGAATGCTTGTGTCATTTCAGCACCGGGAAGATGATGGCTTTCCCATGTCACTCTTGAGCCAAATGGGCTCATGCTCTGGTCCAAGGCCAGCCTTTCCACCTCGGTCCTGGGTCTCATTTCTCTTGCTTACTCAGGGGTGAGACCCAAACTGTCTCTACCTCTTGCCTCCATCTAGTGCAGCTACAAAAACTAAAAGCAGGGACTTCCCTGGTGGTCCAGTGGTTAAAACTCCAGCTGCCAATGCAAGGGGCATGGGTTCAATCCCTAGCCAGGGAACTAAGATCTCATATGCTAGAGTTCAGTTCAGTTGCCCAGTCATATCTGACTCTTTGTGACCCCAAGGACTGCAGCATGCCAGGCCTCCCTGTCCATCAGTAACTCCTAGAGGTTACTCAAACTCATGTCCATCAAGTCAGTGATGCCATCCAACCATCTCTTCCTCTGTCATCCTCTTCTCCCCCCACCTTCAATCTTTCCCAGCATCAGGATCTTTTCAAATGAGTTACTTCTTCCCATCAGGTGCCCGAAGTATTGGAGTTTCAGCTTCACCATCAGTCCTTCCAAAGAATATTCAGGACCGATTTCCTTTAGGATGGACTGGTTGGAACTCCTTGCAGTCTAAGGGACTCACAAGAGTCTTCTCCAACACCACAGTTCAATGGCATCAATCCTTCACTGCTCAGCTTTCTTTATAGTCCAACTCTCACATCCATACATGAGTACTGGAAAAACCATAGCTTTGACTAGATGGACCTTTGTTGGCAAACTAATGTCTCTGCTTTTTAATAAGCTGTCTAGGTTGGTCATAGCTTTTCTTATAAGGAGCAAGCGTCTTTTAATTTCATGGCTAAAATCACCATCTGCAGTGATTTTGGAGCCTAAAAAATAAAGTCATCTATTGCTTCCACTGTTTCCCCATCTATTTGCCATGAAATGATGGTATCAGATGCCATGATCTTAGTTTTTGGAATGTCAAATTTTAAGTCAGCTTTTTCCACTCTCTGCTTTCACCTTCATCAACAGGCTCTTTAGTTCCTCTTCAATTTCTTCCATAAAGGTGGTATCATCAGCAATCTGAAATTATTGATATTTCTCCCAGCAATCCCGAACCAGCTTGTGTTTTATCCAGCCTGGCATTTCACATGATGAACTCTGCACAGAAGTTAAATAAGCAGGGTGACAATATACAGCCTTGACTTATTACTTTCCCAGTTGGAACCAATCTGTTTTTCCATGTCTGGTTCTAAGTGTTGCTTCTTGAGCTGCATACAGGTTTTGCAGGAGGCAGGTCAGGTAGTCCATCTCCTTCAGAATTTTCCACAGTTTATTGTGATCCACACAGTCAAAGGCTTTAGCATAGTCGATGAAGCAGAAGTAGATGTTTTCTGGAAATGTCTCGCTTTTTCTATGGTCCAACATATGCTAGCAATTTGATCTCTTGTTCCCCTGCCTTTTCTCAATCTAGCTTGTACATATGGAAGCTCTCAGTTCATGTACTGTTGAAGCCTAGCTTGGAGGATTTTGAGCATTACTTTGCTGACAATCAACAGTCTGCATTGATAACTAAGTTTCTTCTTTTCAGAAGACTAACCTATTATGCAAACTACATCTGTACCTGTTGCCCTCTAACTCTGCAGGAGCCACACTCTGCATCAATGATTCTTTAACTTATTCTAGCCACGTCCTGAACTTAACTTTATGGCATCATAAACCTCCCCTTGTAGTTTGGTACCTCTCTTTGCTCTATTTTAACCTCATGTTGATGCTTAACTTTATGGTGCACTCTCTTTGGAAACCACCCCTAGTGGTTTGCTTTCCCCCTTTTGTATTACAGGAAGAAAGTCACCAGGACATCCCCAAAGGACAATGGACCCAAGCACCGGGACCAACTGCCAGACCCAAATACCAAGCTACCTGACACTGGCCTAGTGACTGTTTCCAAACAGTGCAAAAAGAGAGAATTCAGGACCACTACACCTTTTGTTCCATATCTCCAACACATGACTGTGAGCCCTGACTGTATGATCCCCTGGATTCCTGATGGAGGGGAGACAGGCTCCTAGAGGCAGGAACCTATTGTGTTCTCCCTTCTGCCGGCTTAATGATTAAAGCCATCTTTCTGTTTGCCCCAAACTCTGTCTCTGCAAATTTTATTTGGCTCCAGTGGGCAGAGAAAACCAAGATTTTGGTGGCAACAATGCCAACGAGTCTGGCTGGTCCCCCACCTCTCCACCAGGATGACTCCTGCCAACGGGGATCAGGAGGCATCCTGTGTGACCTCACTCACCCCTTCCTCCACCCTTTGTTGTCCTGGCCTGTAATCATGTAGCCATGGACAGGGGCTCCCAGTGTCTCTGCCACAATCCACCTGAGAAGGGCAGAGGAGCCATCTGCAAGGTAGGTTTCCAGGAGGGAGGGAGAGAGAGAGAGAGAGAGAGAGAGAGAGAGAGAGAGAGATCTATAGTTGAAGAAGGGGTGGGAATAGATGCATAACAATTAGGGAGTCAGGGTAAAGGATCACTTTCAGTATAAAAGTATAAGAGAGAGGCGGCCAATTGCCTGTAGTCTATACTTTCTTTCTATTATTGTAAAAGTACTGTTGCTGGGGCCAAGGAAGTAAAACCCTCACAGCTATTCTGTAGAATTAAGTAAGACTTATTTAAACAGCTTGCTACAAACACTTGCTCTGTTTTTAGGTTGATGTCACTAAACTAAAATAGATTTCCACTTAGTGAAAGATTCAAATGCTGATCAAAAGATTAAAAGTGAAAACATTTTATTGCTAAGTTGCCTCAGGACAGAGAGAAAAACGTCAGAACATATAGTTCAGGTAAGATGGAAGAGAGGTCATGAGTGAAGGCTAAAGACCATGACGTATTATGACCTGTTTTGACCTGTTATGTTGGGAATGGGTGAGTGGGTGCTTGTGCTCAGGAACACTTTGGGATAAAGCAACTTAATGGGCTCTCTACAGACCTTCAAAACCCTAAGGATTATGCCCAAGCCTTCCTTTCTTTTCTGCTTCCCTCCCTCATTCTCTCCATTCATCCATTTGTTTATTCACCTATATGTTGACTCTTCACACTAGTACCTATTCATAGAAACAAATGTTTGACTACCTGCTCTATGCCAGGAACTGTTCTAGGTGCTGAGACTGCAACATAATAAACAAGACTTGTTACTTTTGAGACTTACATATGAAGAAAAAGAGAAATATGAGCACTATAAAGGAAAACCAAGTGGAGAGAAGGAAGACATGCAAAAAATATCAATGATTTACCTGGTATGCATGTGTACTAAGTCACTTGAGTTACGTGAAACCCTTTGTGACCCCATGGACTGTAGCCAACCAGGCTTCTCTGTCCATGGGACACTCCAGGCAAGGATACCAGAGTGGGATGCCATTCCCTTCTCCAGGGGATCTTCCCGACCCAGGCATCAAAACTGCATCTCCTGCATTGGCACGTGGGCTCTTTGTTACTAGAGCCATCTGGGAAGCCCCTTATCTGGTATCCTTTGGTGCTTTTCACTCAAGAATACATTGACAAATTACCTGTATTAAGAAATACTCTAGCCCATGAAGCCTCACCTCATTGTGGTGTGTGCAATAGCTTGATTAGGATGGATCAATTCTCTCTGTAAATGTTAGCCAAAAAAAAAAAAAAAAAAAAATCATGAGAGTGCAAGAAGACCGTTTTAATTTCGAAAATTCCTTCTCATTTTTCGATTGTAAAAGCTGTATGTGTGTTGGGTTGTTGTTGTTCAGTCAATTAGTCGTGTTCAACTCTTTGCAACCCATGGATTGAGAGTGTTTATTCTGAAAGGAGAAATGGACAGATGCAGAGACATGAAATAAAGGTGAAAAAAGAAATGAATAATTTTCTAACAGAATTCAGTGTTTTATGATTTCTCTCCAAAAAATGCTCCAAACCTCAGAGCCATAAGCAGAAGTGAGAATCAATGTGGAAACCCTGACTTCTTGCAAACCTCTTCCTTTACGACAGGCAAACACTTGGACCATGTGTCCAAAGATGAAACATCCTCAAATTAGGCCCAGGCCCAGCTGAACATCTCTGCTGGGATAAAAGCACTTTCTTTCCACCTGAAGTCTTCAAACTCTCTCCCAGATCGCCTGCCCCGATTCAGGTGTGCCACCAGACACTGGGTCTACTTGGAATTCCGAAAACTCCTTTCCCATCATGAAGCTACTCTACCTTCTCTTCCTCTTACTTGTGTGTCTTATCCACACAACATCGGGTTAAGTGGCAGATGCAACTGGTCGGGTGATACGGTGCATGACCGTGGAGCCTAGAGTAGGGAAGGTCAAGTTGATTCCTCATCCAGTGAGGTGCTGAAGGGAATAATATCAAATCTGAGAGAAGCATAGCATATGAGACCTGCTCCATTTTACACATACTGAAAGACAAGTTTAAAGAAGTGAAAAATAGCCTCCCATGATTGCCCTTAACTAGTTGGTGGTAAACCCATAAATTGTAATGGTGATAGAAAACATTTACAGGGACTTTACGACTTACAAATCATTTCCGCGTGACTAACAGTAATGCTAATAATAATAGGAAATCATGTTGACCTCTTCCAATCCCAAAGAAAGGCAATGCCAAAGAAATGCTCAAACGAAACACACAATTGCACTCATCTCACACGCCAGTAAGCAGAGCTCAAAATTCTCCAAGCCCAGGCTTCAGCAGTACATGAACCATGAGCTTCCAGATGTTCAAGCTGGTTTTGGAAAAAGGCAAAGGAACCAGAGATCAAATTGCCAACATCTGGTGGATCATTGAAAAAGCAAGAGAGTTCCAGAAAAAACATCTATTTCTGTTTTTTTGAGTATGCCAAAACCTTTGATGTGTGGATCCAATAAACTGTGGAAAAGTCTGAACGAGATGGAATACCAGACGACGTGACTGCCTCTTTCGGAACCTTATGCAGGTCAGGAAGCAACAGTTAGAACTGGACATGGAACAATAGAATGGCTCCAAATAGGAAAAAGAGTACGTCAAGGCTGTCTATTGTCACCCTGCTTATTTAACTTATATGCAGTGTACGTCATGAGAAATTCTGGGCTTGAAGAAGCACAAGCTGGAATCAAGATTGCCAGGAGAATTACAATAACGTCAGATATGCAGTTCACACCATCCTTTTGATAGAAAGTGAAGAGGAACTAAAAAGCCTCTTGATGAAAGTGAACAAGGAGAGTGAAAATGGTGGCTTAAACCTCAACATTCAGAAAACTAAGACCATGGTAT
>NW_020868013.1:0-46584 GCF_003369695.1 Bos indicus x Bos taurus
AGATGCTAAGATTGGAGGCACTGTCACCACAGCACAGCCTGGAGTATGCTGTCACCTGAGGAGGGCTGCAAGGAAAACGCAGGACACCAGTTTAGCTTGGATTCCAGGTGAGCAAAACATAACCTTGTAGGATAAGTATGTGCTGAGTGATGCACAGATCACACTTGAGCTAAAGTATTTGTTGATTTCATGTAATTCAGTAAGTACATTAGTTTTCTGGGATTGTTGAATACTTAATAAAAGAAGGTCTTTTGGGGTCAAAACCCACTTGGGCTTGAGTTCAAGTGCTCCCTACATTCAATCTGCACTCCTTTGAACAAATTACTTCATTTCTTAATCCCATCTTGCAAAATGGCCTTCCGCATAAATATTGCTATGAGGAATATATTTGGGATAAGACATTAAAAGTTTCATTGTTTTAGTTAAAGAGGAAATTCAGTTCAGTTCAGTACAGGTGCTCAGTCATGTCTGACTCTTTGAGACTCCATGAATCGCAGCACGCCAAACCTCCTTGTCCATCACCAACTCCCAGAGTTCACTCAAACTCATGTCCATCGAGTCGGTGATGCCATCCTGCCATCTCATCCTCTGTCGTCCCCTTCTCCTTCTACCCCCAGTCCCTCCCAGCATCAAGGGCTTTACCAATGAGTCAGCTCTTCGCATGAGGTGGCCAAAATATTGGAGCTTCAGCTTCAGCATCAGCCTTCCAATGTACACCCAAGACTGATGTCCTTTAGGATGGACTGGGTGGATCTCCTTGCAGTCCAAGGGACTCTCAAGAGTCTTCTCTAACACCACAGTTCAAATGCATCAGTTCTTCGGCACTCAGCTTTCTTCACAGTTCCAACTCTCACATCCATACATGACCACTGAAAAACCATAGCCTTACTAGAAGGACCTTTTAGCAAAGTAATATCTCTGCTTTTCAATATACTATCTTGGTTGGTCATAAGTTTCCTTCCAAGGAGTAAGCATCTTTTAATTTCATGGCTGCAATCACCATCTGCAGTGATTTTGGAGCCCCCCAAAATAAAGTCTGACACTGTTTCCACTAATCCCCATCCATCCACCATGAAGTGATGGGACCAGATACCATGATCTTAGTTTTCTGAATTTGAGGTTTAAAAACCGTTTTCACTCTCCTCTTTCATTTTCATCAAGAGGCTTTTTAGTTCCTCTTCACTTTCTCCCATAAGGAAGGTGTCATCTGCATATCTGAGGTATTGATATTTCTCCTGGCAATCTTGATTCCAGCTTGTGCTTCTTCCAGCCCAGCATTTCTTATGATATACTCTCCATATAATTTAATTAAGCAGAGTGACAATAGACAGCCTTGACATACTTTTTTTTCCTATTTGGAACCATTCTGTTGTTCCATGTCCAGTTCTAACTGTTGCTTCCTGACCTGCATACAGATTTCTCAAGAGGCCGGTCACGTGGTCTGGTATTCCCGTCTCTTGCAGAATTTCCACAGTTATTGTGATCCACGCAGTCAAAGGCTGTGTCATAGTCAATAAAGCAGAAATAGATGTTTTGCTGAAACTCTCTTGCTTTTGCAATGATCCACCGGATGTTGGCAATTTGATCTCTGGTTCCTCTGCCTTTGCCAAAACCAGCTTGAACATCTGGAAGTTCATGGTTCATGTACTGCTGAAGCCTGGCTTGGAGAATTTTGAGCATTATTTTACTGGCTTGTGAGATGAGTGCAATTGTGTGTTCGTTTGAGCATTCTTTGGCATTCCTTTCTTTGGGATTGGAAGTGGTCAACATGATTTACTATTATTATTAGTGTTACTGTTAGTCACATGGAAATGATTTGTAAGCCATAAAGTCCCCTGTAAATCTTTCTATCACCATTACAGGTTATGGGTTTACCACCAACTAGTTAAGGGCAATCATGGGAGGCTTTTTTTTCACTTCTTTAAGCTCCTCTTTCATTATTTGTAAAATGGAGCATGTCGCATATGCTATGCTTCTCTCAGAGTGGATAATATTCCGTTTAGCACATCACTGGATGATGAATCAACATGACCTTCCATACTCCAGGCTCCAAGTTCATCCACCGTATCACCCGACCAGTTACATTTGCCACTTACCCGATGTTGTCTGGATAAGACGCACAAGTAACAGGAAGAAAAGATACAGTAGCTTCATGATGGGAAAGGAGTTTTCAGAATTCCAAGTAGAACCAACGTCTGGTGGCACACTGAATCGGGGCAGGCGATCTGGGAGAGAGTTTGAAAACTTCAGCTGGAAAGAAAGTGCTTTTATCCCAGCAGAGATGTTCAGCTGGGCCTGGGCCTAGTTTGAGGATGTTTCATCTTTGGACACATGGTCCAAGTGTTTGCCTGTCGTAAAGGAAGAAGTTTGCAGGAAGTCAGGGTTTCCACATTGATTCTCACTTCTGCTTATGGCTCTGAGGTTTCGTGCAATTTTTGGAGAGAAATCATTAAACATTGAATTCTGTTAGAAAATTATTCATTTCTTTTTTTCACCTTTATTTCATGTCTCTGCATCTGTCCATTTCTCCTTTCAGAATAAGCACCCTCAATCCATGTGTTGCAAATGTTGGAGACGACTGATTGACTGAACAACAACAACCCAACACACATACACCTTTTACAATCGAAAAGGAATTTTGGAAATTAAAATTATCTTTTTTTCACTCTCAACATTTTTTTTTTTTTTTGCTATCATTTACAGTGAGAAGCCCATGATGCCATCCTAAGCAAGCTCTTGCATAGACAAGTGACTTAGCACACATGCCTACCAGGTAAATCATTGATATTTTTTGCATGTCTTCCTTCTCTCCACTTGGTTTTCCTTTATAGTGCTCATATTTCTCTTTTTCTTCATATGTAAGTCTCAAAAGTAACAAGTCTTGTTTTATTATGTTACATTCTCAGCACCTAGAACAGTTCCTGGCATAGAGCAGGTAGTCAAACATTTGTTTCTATGAATAGGTACTAGTGTGAAGAGTCAACATATAGGTGAATAAATAAATGGATGAATGGAGAGAATGAGGGAGGGAAGCAGAAAAGAAAGGAAGGCTTGGGCATAATCCTTAGGGTTTTGAAGGTCTGTAGAGAGCCCATTAAGTTGCTTTATCCCAAAGTGTTCCTGAGCACAAGCACCCACTCACCCATTCCCAACATAACAGGTCAAAGCAGGTCATAATACGTCATGGTCTTTAGCCTTCACTCACGACCTCTCTTCCATCTTACCTGAACTATATGTTCTGACGTTTTTCTCTCTGTCCTGAGGCAACTTAGCAATAAAATGTTTTCACTTTTAATCTTTTGATCAGCATTTGAATCTTTCACTAAGTGGAAATCTATTTTAGTTTAGTGACATCAACCTAAAAATAGAGCAAGTGTTTGTAGCAAGCTGTTTAAATAAGTCTTACTTAATTCTACAGAATAGCTGTGAGGGTTTTACTTCCTTGGCCCCAGCAACAGTACTTTTACAATAATAGAAAGAAAGTATAGCTACAGGCAATTGGCCGCCTCTCTCTTATACTTTTATACTGAAAGTGATCCTTTACACTGACTCCCTAATTGTTATGCATCTATTCCCACGCTTTCTTCAACTCACTCTCTCTCTCTTCTCTCTCCTGGAAACCTACCTTGTTGATTCTCCTCTGCCCTTCTCAGGTGGATTGTGGCAGAGACACTGGGAGCCCCTGTCCATGGCTACATGATTAGAGGCCAGGACAACAAAGGGTGGAGGAAGGGGTGAGTGAGGTCACACAGGATGCCTCCTGATCCCCGTTGGCAGGAGTCATCCTGGCGGAGAGGTGGGGGACCAGCCAGACTCGTTGGCATTGTTGCCACCAAAATCTTGGTTTTCTCTGCCCACTGGAGCCAAATAAAATTTGCAGAGACAGAGTTTGGGGCAAACAGAAAGATGGCTTTAATCATTAAGCCGGCAGAAGGGAGAACACAATAGGTTCCTGCCTCTAGGAGCCTGTCTCCCCTCCATCGGGAATCCAGGGGATCATACAGTCAGGGCTCACAGTCATGTGTTTGGAATACAGGATAAAAGGCGTAGGGGTCCTGAATTCTCTCTTTTTGCACTGTTTGGAAATAGTCACTAGGCCACTGTCAGGTAGCTAGGTATTTGGGTCTGGCAGTTGGTCCCGGTGGTTGGGTCATTGTCCTTTGGGGATTTCCTGGTGACTTTCTTCTTGTAATACAAAAGGGGGAAAGCAAACCACTACAGGGTGGCTTCCAAAGAGAGTGCACCATAAAGTTAAGCATCAAGATGAGGTTAAAATAGAGCAAAGAGAGGTACCAAACTACAAGGGGAGGTTTATGATGCCATAAAGGTAAGTATCAGGACGTGGCTAGAATAAGTTAAAGAATCATTGATGCAGAGTGTGGCTCCTGCAGAGTTAGAGGGCAACAGGTACAGATGTAGTTTGTATAATAGGTTGCTGCTGCTAAGTCACTTCAGTCATGTCCGGTCTGTGCGATAGATGGCAGCCCACCAGGCTCCCCCGTCCCTGGGATTCTCCAGGCAAGAACACTGGAGTGGTTCCATTTCCTTCTCCAATGCAGGAAAGTGAAAAGTGAAAAGAAATCGCTCAGTCGTGTCTGACTCTAGGGACCCCATGCAGCCCACCATGGGATTTTCCAGTACTGGAGTAGGGTGCCATTACCTTATCCAGCATAATAGGTTAGTCTTCTGAAAAGAAGAAACTTAGTTATCAATGCAGACTGTTGATTGCTAGCCAAGTAGGGCTCAAAATCCTCCAAGCTAGGCTTCAACAGTACATGAACTGAGAGCTTCCATATGTACAAGCTAGATTTAGAAAAGGCAGGGGAACAAGAGATCAAATTGCTAACATCTGTTGGACCATAGAAAAAGCAAGACATTTCCAGAAAACATCTACTTCTGCTTCATCGACTATGCTCAAGCCTTTGACTGTGTGGATCACAATAAACTGTGGAAAATTCTGAAGGAGATGGACCACCTGACCTGCCTCCTGCAAAACCTGTATGCAGCTCAAGAAGCAACACTTAGAACCAGACATGGAAAAACAGATTGGTTCCAACTGGGAAAGTAGTAAGTCAAGGCTGTATATTGTCACCCTGCTTATTAACTTCTGTGCAGAGTTCATCATGAGAAATGCCAGACTGGAGGAAACACAAGCTGGATCAGGATTGCTGGGAGAAATATCAATAAGTTCAGATTGCAGATGATACCACCTTATGGCAGAAATTGAAGAGGAACTAAAGAGCCTCTTGATGAAGGTGAAAGCAGAGAGTGGAAAAAGCTGACTTAAAATTTGACATTCAAAAACTGAGATCATGGCATCTGATACCATCATTTCATGGCAAATAGATGGGGAAACAGTGGAAGCAATAGATGACTTTATTTTTTAGGCTCCAAAATCACTGCAGATGGTGATTGCAGCCATGAAATTAAAAGACGCTTGCTCCTTATAAGAAAAGCTATGACCAACCTAGACAGCTTATTAAAAAGCAGAGACATTAGTTTGCCAACAAAGGTCCATCTAGTCAAAGCTATGGTTTTTCCTGTAGTCATGTATGGATGTGAGAGTTGGACTATAAAGAAAGCTGAGCATGAAGGATTGATGCCATTGAACTGTGGTGTTGGAGAAGTCTCTTGAGAGTCCCTTAGACTGCAAGGAGATCCAACCAGTCCATCCTAAAGGAAATCGGTCCTGAATATTCATTGGAAGGACTGATGGTGAAGCTGAAACTCCAATACTTCGGGCACCTGATGGGAAGAAGTGACTCATTTGAAAAGATCCTGATGCTGGGAAAGATTGAAGGTGGGGGGAGAAGAGGATGACAGAGGATGAGATGGTTGGATGGCATCACTGACTTGATGGACATGAGTTTGAGTAACCTCTAGGAGTTGTTGATGGACAGGGAGGCCTGGCATGCTGCAGTCCCTGGGGTCACAAAGAGTCAGATATGACTGGGCAACTGAACTGAACTCTAGCATATGAGATCTTAGTTCCCTGGCTAGGGATGAACCCATGCCCCTTGCATTGGCAGCTGGAGTTTTAACCACTGGACCACCAGGGAAGTCCCTGCTTTTAGTTTTTGTAGCTGCACTAGATGGGGGCAAGAGGTAGAGACAGTTTGGGTCTCACCCCTGAGTAAGCATGAGAATGAGACCCAGGACCGAGGTGGAAAGGCTGGCCTTGGACCAGAGCATGAGCCCATTTGGCTCAAGAGTGACATGGGAAAGCCATCATCTTCCCGGTGCTGAAATGACACAAGCATTCCTCCCATGCAGGAGTCCAACATGACACCCAGAAATGTTATGGCAATAAAACATCAACAGATACAAGAATGCAAATTAAAATTAAGTAGAAATTAAAAACTGAAATCCCAACAAAGAATATGATCAAAATTTAATAGAAACAGTACCACCAAACCACACTTAATGGCAGATAAACGTTCCACGATAATAAAACAAACTAAAAATAAAGGATAAAAGGGATACAAGATATATGAGGTGTAAGACTGAGTCCCAAATACAACCTTCGAGATGAAGAAGAGTTGGCAGATGTACCATGGGCATTTCTGTGAAAAAAGAAATATAAAGTTGAGTAAAATGTTGACAGCTGTTATCATTTTTTCCTCCATTAAACATACACAGGTTTGTCTCTTTTGAGCTGCTAATTTTAGGCTCAAGACATGATTTTAAGCTACTGCTGTATTGATTTCCTGTTGCCGCTGTAGCAAATTGCCACAAGCTACATGGCTTAAAGGAACACATACTTGTTATTGTGGTTCTGAGGATCCAAAGTCCCAAATGGGTCTCATTGGCTTCAAATCACGGTGTCAGCAGGATGCTGTTCCTTCTGGAGGCTTCCTTCCTTCTCACGCTTAGAAGCTGCCTGCCCTCCTTGGCTTATGGCCTCTGCACATCAGTGTGAGCTGATGAGAGGCTGGTTTAGCCTCTCAGCGTGCATCTCTGACACTGGTCTGTGTCCCTCCTCCACATCTAAGGCTCCTTGTAATGAGATGGCATTGAGCACAGCCAGATACTCCACATCATTTCCCTATCTTAAGGCTGAATGATTAGGTACCTTAATTCACCTGTGCTGTAATTCTCACTTGTCATGTGACTGCCCTTTCAGGCTACTGAAACAGAAACACCATAGGCCAGGTGGCTCTTTCTTTGCACTTTGTTTTTTAACTGAAGGATGATTGCTTTACAGATTTTCGTGGCTTTCTGTCATAGAAAAACAAGAATCATCCATGGGTTCACCCATGTCCCCTCCCTCTCGAACTTCGTACCATCTCCTTCCCCATCCCACCTTTCTAGCTGGTCTCAGAGCCCCTGTTTGAGTTCCCTGAGTCACACAGCAAATCCATGCTGGCTATCTATTTTACATGTGGTATTGTAATAGGTGGCTTACTAACAACAGACCCTTACTTCTCAGTTTTGGAGGCTGGGAGCTCCACGATCAAGACAGAGCAGGTGGCTGGCGGACAGCGGTCTCCCTGTGTCCTCAGAGGGCACAAGGGGTGGGCCATCTCTCTGGGGTCTCTTTCATAAAGGCCCTCATTCCACCCAGGAGGGTCCCACCCTCATGACCAAATCACCTCCCAAAGGCCCTGTCTCCTAACACCATCCCCTTGGTGACCTCAGCTTGCACTGAGGGAAGCGTTAGTGCAAAGACCAGAGAACTGCTCATACATACAGTGTGCACCAGCAAGGCTCTTGGTTTAACTAGCAAACCCTCTGAAGAAACTGCAAGCAGGCTGAGGTCAGCATGCTCGCCCTGCCCCCTGCGGTCTCTGTGTTCTGTGCTGTGTTGTCTTCATTGAACTGTGCTTTCCACAGGACTTGTTTTTCCATAGCATCTAGTTGCATCATATCATGTACACACAGAGAGACATGCTTCATCCATGTCAACTCTGTCATTCAGTTGATGACAATTTGTGAAGCAATGTCTCATCTCAATGCCCAGCACTTACAGGAATAGGACAATCCATGCCTATAGAGATCTTATAGCCCAAAGGGAATCAGAAGGGTATCCACGTGCGCACAAGGCAGGAGTAAGAAGCACAAACCAAATGGAAGTGAGGGCTGCAGGGGACAGGGGGGGGGTTTCCTCCTGGAGCGGGGGCGGGGGCTTTCCTATGGGACTGGTGTGCTGGTGATTCTGGACCCCTGGTGTGCATGTTTGAGGAGAGACGCGGGGCAGGACATGGTGCCCTGGGCTGGGAAGCAGGAAGGACAGCAGACATAGGGGCTGGGGAAGGTCAGGCCCCCAAGGAACAGGGGGTCACACCCCTGGGAGCACAGAGCACCCCAACACAATTCCCCAATGGTCCGCATGGGGAGCTCAGAGAGCATCCTCAGGGATTTCAGAATTCGCCTGGGATCAGACACCACACAACAACCTCAATGACCAGTGGGCAAGATTCTTTAACTTTGAACAAAATTTATTCTGGTTTAAATTTTAGACGTTCTGTCGAAGGGCGCAGTTTCAGTCTCCGCATCGGTCCCGGCCGCATCTTCGCCTTCTTTTACCACTACCTGCAGCATTTTATTCGGGGCCCTAAACAGGTGCCAATCTGTCTCGTGCGTCCAGGGCACCTGATCGGCACACAGAAGCCTCTATTTATACGGCAGGTTACATGATTTCTTACTCCTTGAGTAAATCCTAAAAAGAGAATGAAGAGGGAAAAATGTGTCAGCAGGAAAGCGGCATCTCGAGAAGGCCAGCTGTGTCCCCTCTGAGCGAGGCCCTGGGGCTTTCTGTGCTGAGATGCGGACATGGCCTCGTGACAACAAGATGTGAATCCAGGACCTCGTTGACCAGCTTCCAGACAGACACTGGCCCTGCCCAGGCTCTGGTGGACCCTCACATTTCCAGAACCAGAGGCTGAGGGACTGGGGTGTGAGGACCCTGGTTGTGTCCACCACGAGGGCAAAGACCGGGAAGCTCTGCTACATCCACCTTCTCACCAGGAGTCAGAAGCGGCCCGTAGGTTCTATTTTCACTGTTTACTTTTCAAACTCATGGAGTCAGTCAAGTAGTGCAGCTGAGATAGGAGGAAAAGATGCAGCTGAAAGTGTAAGAACTGTTTAAAGAGAACTTATTCTCAAAGCAACTTACAGCTGACAGTGACAATGGTTCAGAAAAAAAAGTTTTGTATCATCGTCTCTACTGACTCAGAACGCTCTCAGCGCTGGTGCGAGTCAGCCCCTCTCCTCCTCCCTTTGTGGTTTCCTCCCGACCAGAGGCCTTCCCGTCTTCCTCACACGCCTTTTTCCTCTTGACCACAAGGCACCTTTGGTCCCTCTCTAGTTCCCCATCCAGGGATAGAACCCGGGCCACACTCCTTACACCCCCGTCCTCTCTCCCTGCCACTGGGCTAAGAGTTGGGTTACAGTCTTAAACAACACTGATCAAACAAGGCCTTTTCACCTTGATTTTGACATCTAATCAGTTGTCTCAGGTCTCAGTCTCTGCAGCCTCTCCCTCTCTCCCTCCCTTCCTCCTTCCTTCCTACATATTTTCATCCCATTTCCGGAAATATCAAGGGTAAGATTAAACTCAGACAGCCTATCCTGCACACTGCTTTGGATGTGCTGCCTCCCAGCTGTGGAGAGAGGGTTGCATCATCAGCGACGTGTCCTGGAGGACCTTCCTGCTGAGGAGACTCAGCACGGAGCATCCCAAAGGGAGCTCCTGAAGCCCAGGCTCGGCCTGACTCTCCTCTGGACTTGTCTGGTCACCCAGAGCCACCACCCTTCAAATAGAAAGATTTATAAAGAGACATTCTGTACTTCTGTCATGGGACAAAATCAAATTTCTTGCTTTTATGAAAAAGAAAAAAAGGAGAGTCACTTAACAGAGGCAACTTCTGTTTCCTCCTCATGAAACCAATGAGGAGACGGGCTCAGAAGCTTGACTCGCTAGAGTGGCTTAGAAACAACCTGGAATTTTGCAGGGCGGTTCTCAGAACCCTCTTGCTACTGAGGACTCAGCGCTGGCTTCTCAGAAGCACCAAATATGGTGGGTTTAGTCTGACCACGTGTAGATGGGGGTAGCAGGACAGAAGGAGGTAGAAACAGGAGAGAGAGCCCACGGCTCCCCCTGGGGCTCCCACGAGCTCACCTGACCCAGCAGACAGGACCAGGAAGAGGAGCGCGAGGAGCAGGTGATGGAGCCTCATGCTGGCGTCCCGAGCTCTGCGGCTGATGCTAGAGAAGAGGCTGCTCTTGCCGCTTTAAAAAGGTCCCAGGTTCCGGGAGGATTTCTGCGCTGGCTGTGGATTTGGTTATTAGGAACTGGTTAACTGAACCTCTTCCCTGTGTGTCATGGGAGTGGCCTTTATAGCACAAAGCAGGGGCAGTCACTTGTATGCTAATGAGGCTGTGGAAACCCCAGGAAAAGCTTTCCTGCTGCCCTTTTAACCACAAACTTCTCCTTGGCAGTCAGTTCAGCTGGTGGGCAGGGGTGTGGCAAGGGGCACAGACTTGCCTGTTTCCCCTGGCAGGGGCACAGACTTCTTGCGGAACCTTAGCTTACCCACTCCCCAGCCCCACCTTCGCCCTTCCAGGGCTTTGAAACTGCCCACTGTTTTCCTGTGTAGAAGGAAATGGCACCCCACTCCAGTACTCTTGCCTGGAAAATTCCATGGATGGAGGATCCTGGTGGGCTACACTTCATGGGGTTGCAGAGAGTCAGACATGAAAGGGAGACTTCACTTTCTTTATTTCTATACTTCCTTTTGGCCTTGAAGAAGCACAAGCTGGAATCAAGATTGCAGGGAAAAATATCAATAACCTCAAATATGCAGATGACACCACCCTTAGGGCAGAAAGTTAAGAGGAACTAAAAAGCCTCTTGATGAAAGTGAACGAGGAGAGTGAAAATGTTGTCTTAAAGCTCAACATTCAGAAAACTAAGATCATGGCATCCGGTCCCATCACTTCATGGAAGATACATGGGAAAACAGTGGAAACAGTGTCAGACTTTATTTTTTGGGACTCGAAAATCACAGCAGATGGTGATTGCAGCTGTGAAATTAAAAGACGCCTATTCCTTGAAAGGAAAGTTATAACCAACCTAGATAGCATTTAAAAAGCAGAGATATTACTTTGCCAAAAAATGTCAAGGCTATGGTTTTCCCATTGTCATGTATGGATGTGAGAGTTGGACTGTGAAGAAAGCTGAGTGCTGAAGAATTGATGCTTTTGAACTGTGGTGTTGGAGAAGACTCTTGAGAGTCCCTTGGACTGCAAGGAGATCCAACCAGTCCATCCTAAAGGAGATCAGTCCTGGGTGTTCTTTGGAAGGACTGATGCTGAGGCTGAAACTCCAATCCTTTGGCCATGTCATGCGAAGAGTTGACTCATTGGAAAAGACCCTGATGCTGGGAGGGATTGGGGCCAGGAGGAGAAGGGGATGACAGAGGATGAGATGGCTGGATGGCATCACCAACTCGATGGACATGAGTTTGAGTGAACTCTGGGAGTTGGTGATGGACAGGGAGGCCTGGCATGCTGCAATTCATGGGTTCGCAAAGAGTTGGACACTACTGAGCGACTCAACTGAACTGAACTGATAGTTCCTTTTGGAGAAGGAAATGGCAACCTGCTCCAGTGTTCTTGCCTGGTGAGTCCCATGGACTGAGGAGCCTGGTGGGCTGCAGTCTACGGGGTTGCAGAGAGTCGGACATGACTAAGCAACTAACACATACACTGTTTCCATGAAAGGCTGTTTCAGGCCCAAATAGGGACTAACTCGTTCAGAGGCAGTTTCACTCCCTGGGCAAGACTTGCTGACTCCCAGCATCTGCAGAGACAGCCATGCTCTTTCTGGCCCCTGGAGCACTGAGGGAAGAGACCCAGTGGTCCCGACCTGCTCCCCACACCAGCTAGCCCGTTATGGGATGGCAGCAACAGTCGCCGCCAAAATCTTGGTTTTCTTTGCCCACCAGAGCTGAATAAAAATTGTGGAGACAGAGTTTGGAGGAAACAGAAAGATGGCTTTAATCATTAAGCCGGCAGAAGGGAGAACTCGATAGGTTCCTGCCTCAAGGAGCCTGTCTCCCCTCCATCGGGAATCCAGGGGATCATACAGTCGGGGCTCACAGTCAGGGCTTGGAGATATGGGACAAAAGGTGTAGGGGTCCTGAATTCTCTCTTTTGCACTGTTGGGAAACTGTCAATACGCCAGTGTTAGGTAGCTAGGTATTTGGGTCTGGCAGTTGGTCCCGGTGGTTGGGTCCATAGTCCTTTGGGGATTTCCTGGTGACTTTCTTCTTGTAATACAAAAGGGGGAAAGCAATCCACTAGGGGTGGCTTCCAAAGAGAGTGCACCATAAAGTTAAGCATCAACATGAGGTTAAAATAGAGCAAAGAGAGGTACCAAACTACAAGGGGAGGTTTATGATGCCATTAAGTTAAGTATCAGGACGTGGCTAGAATAAGTTAAAGGATAATAGATGCAGAATGTGGCTCCTGCAGAAATGGAGGGCCATAAGTGTCAGTGTTCACATAATAGGTTAGTCTTCTGCAAAGAAAAAACTTGGTTATCAATACAGACTGTAGGTTAGGAACAGTTCAAGTGGAGAAAGACACAAAAGGGAAAAAAGAAAGAAAGAGGGGGAAAAAAACTTTTATTAATTCTCTGCAACACAATCACACACCTGTCTCATGAAATCTCAGTGGGACACGTGATGGGCAGATGGGTGCTCTGTTTCCCTTTATCAGAGACAGAGTGGGAGGATGACTCTGCCACTGAACGCACATTCCCAGCCTAGTATCACGAAGCAGGCCCAGCAGTGGGGACCCCTTCACTGGGTTGAGAGGGACCTCCATCACTAAGTAACATCCCTCACTTAGTAACATCCGTCCATCTCAGTGTTGGAGAGACACTGACCTGGCTTTTCAGAAACACTAAATCTCAGGATGGAACTTGCCATACAGCTCTGAGTAGAACTCCAAGCCCTTTAGAAATGTGGGAACCCAGGAGGACCACATCCTGAAGGAGCCCCCGGAGCTTCAGTCCTGTTCAGGTCCCCCGCTGTGGCTCAGAGTCTCGCATCTGAGGCTCGGCAAAGCCATGGAAGCTGCCTTGAGCAGACAGAGTCCCTGGCTGGCACCCAGGGATAGGATTTTTCTGATGGAAAATAAGTTGTCTTGATCATAGTTCCTCGTGGTTTAGCTCTAAATGATATTTGAGAGCGGTAGATATCATCTACATATATATATATATATATATATATATATACATATATATATATATATATATATATATATATATATATATATATATCTGTTTTTTATGGACCTTGCAGGCAAAATCTATACTACAGGGTCAATTTATAAACACGCTATAGTACTACACTGGAGAAAGAAGTGAGACTGAATCATTGTCTACTGTGTCTCTTCATTGAAAATGATGTTTTTCAGGGAATTCTGCTTAATGTTATGTGACAGCTTGGATGGGAAGGAAGTTTGGGGCAGAATGGATACATGTATATGCATGGCTGAGTCTCTTGGCTGTCCACCTGAAACTATCACAACATTATTAATCAGCTTTCCTCCACAGTTTTTTAAAAAAATTTTTAAAAATGCTGTTTTACGAGACTTCCTTGAAGAGTGGGTAAGAGTGGGTAAGACTCTGTACTCCCAAGCATAGCACATCACGTAAGTAGATCCCACATGCCACAACTACGACCTCAGTTCAGTTCAGTTCAGTCGCTCAGTGGTGTCTGACTCTTTGTGACCCCATGAACTGCAGCATGCCAGGCCTCCCTGTCCATCACCAACTCTTGGAGTTCACTCAAACTCACATCCAATGAGTCCATGAATCCATCCAGCCATCTCATCCTATGTCGTCCCCTTCTCCTTCTGCCCCCAATCCTTCCCAGCATCAGGGTCTTTTCCAATGAGTCAACACTTCACATGAGGTGGCCAAAGTACTGGAGTTTCAGCTTTAGCATCAGTCCTTCCAAAGAACACCCAGGACTGATCTCCTTTAGAATGGACTGGTTGGATCTCCTTGCAATCCAAGGTACCCTCAGGAGGCTTCTCCAACACCACAGTTCAAAAGCATCAATTCTTTGGCACTCAGCTTTCTTCATAGTCCAACCCTCACATCCATACATGACCACAGGAAAAACCATAGCCTTGACTAGACGGAACTTTGTTGGCAAAGTAATGTCTCTGCTTATTATATGCTATGTAGGTTGGTCATAACTTTCCTTCCAAGGTGTAAGCATCTTTTAATTTCATGGCTGCAATCACCATCTGCAGTGATTTGGGAGCCCAAAAAAATAAAGTCCAACACTGTTTCCACTGTTTCCCCATCTATTTCCCACGAAGTGATGGAACCAGATCCATGATCTTAGTTTTCTGAATGTTGAACTTTAAGCCAACTTTTTCACTCTCCTCTTTGACCTTCATCAAGAGGCTTTTTAGTTCCTCTTCACTTTCTGCCATAAGGGTGGTGTCATCTGCATATCTGAGGTTATTGATATTTCTCCTGGCAATCTTGATTCCAGCTTGTGCTTCTTCCAGCCCAGGGTTTCTCATGATGTACTGTGCATATAAGTTAAATGAGCAGGGTGACAATATACCGCCTTGACGTACTCCTTTTCCTATTTGGAACCAGTCTGGTGTTCCGTGTCCAGTTATAACTGTTGCTTCCTGATCTACATATAGGTTTCTCAAGAAGCAGGTCATGTGGTCTGATATTCGCATCTCTTTCAGAATTTTCTACAACCTAGTACAGCCTAAATAAATAAACAGAACAAAAATTGGTGTGTTTTAGTGATCTATGGTTTGCAGCACAGCAGATTTTTTTTTTCTTTTAAGGAAGCTGATGATGCAGTTTTATGTGCAAGACCAGGCATGACTTTTCATAGAAGGGCATTTCCAAAAGGGTCAGGGTGCCATGGTGAGTTTCAAGGGAGTTTCCTGCCATGGTTCCTCACCAGTTGGAAAACGGCCCTTGTCAGGAATTGGACAATTGCAGTGGCTTATTTTTCCTTGGCAAGGTCTAAAGATGAGTCCTTTGCAGCTATGTTAATCCTGCAGATAGCACCCAGGGGCATCTCTGTACATCAGGGAAGGGTCCTGTTGCCTCAGCAAGGAGGTCACACACCCAAGAAAGCATGGGGTGGCTCACCAGAAACCAGAGATGAATTCATATAGAATAGAGGGAAGGGTTATTTTTAGGTCAAGTCTACATGAACTGTTAGTTTTCCCAGGTTCAAAGCCAAACAAGGCCATGTGGATCGTGGTTGCTTCATGCCTGGGCTGAGAGTTAACTCATGGATTCATTCTTTAAAGGGAAGATAAATGCTGTGTCCCCAAACCCTTAACCTGTGAGTCGGAAATTGAGGCAGGGTCTTTCCAGCAAAGCGCCTCAGTTCCTCAGGTAAGAAGGGGAGTCCCAGTTCTACAGATAAGATTTTGAAGACCAAATCCCTTTACATCTATGACTCCACAAACAGGTGTTCTCAGCATGGAGCCCTGGGTGTTAATGGGCAGAGGCCGTTGTCCCCAGTTCCCTTGTCCTATGGACGGGCCGGGCGTCATGGCTTCTGACAGTCACGTGGAGACCTACCCTGAGAAGGGGGCCAGGGCTGGGTCTAATGCTGTGCTCTCCCACTGACACTTTTACTAGTTTCTTCTTTGAATTTGTCCCACAATTATATTTTGCAATGAGCCTTGCTCAGTAGCTGGTCACTTTTATTCAAATTATCTCTTTGAATTCCCCTAAACAAACCCACCAGGTAGGTATGCCCCAAGGTTTATACAAGATGGTCCCGAGGACTAGAAAGCCATGTCTGAGGCCACAGGCAAAACTGACTTAAACAGTCGATTAAAATTGGCTGCAAATCCAACAAAAAGTTGTGTCCAAGGCCATAGTCAACTAAGTGGCAGTGATGTAACTTGGAGCAAAATCGACCTCTCTTCCAATGTTCCTGCCTGTCTCCTGCAGTCACCACAGTGTCCTGAGAGCTTTACCAGGACATTCTCCTATAACTGGAAAGCCTGAATAGTGCTGTCAAATGCCAGCTATCTGGTGCTAATGAGATCGGAATTGGGCGGGGCACAACCTTTAAAAGAATGATGGGGACTTCCCTGGTGGTCCACTGGTTAAGAATCTGCCTTGGAGCACAGGGGATGTGGATTTAGTCTCTGGCCTGGGCACTAGGATTCCACATGAAAGAAAGAAAGTGAAGTCGCTCAGTTGTGTCCGACTCTTTGTGACCCCATGGACCTTTGGCCACCAGGCTCCTCTGTCCATGGAATTATCCAGGCAAGAATACTGCAGTGGGTTGCCATTTCCTTCTCCACATGCCGTGAGGGACTAAGCCAGTGTGCTGAGATGAATATCCTGCATACCGCAACTAAGACCTGAAGTAAATATATGTTTTTAAATCCCTTTGTAACACGGCAGCTGGTGACACACCCAGAGGCGCCGTGACAATTCCAAGGCTGACCGGAAAGGTCAAAAAGGAGGTGCTGACCCAGTTCCTGGAAATCCCCACCCTTTCTGCAAAATAGCTGGAATACTCCTCCCACTCATTAGCCTATGAAATGACCCACCCCTATAAACACCGACAGCCCCATACCCTGGTGCTGGGCTTGCTTTCCAAGATGGCCCACACTCTCCGTGTAGCGTGTTTCCTCCCTGGATTGACCTTCCTTCACCATGACTCGCTCTTGAGTCCCTGCTTATGCGAAGTCAAGTCCCCATATTTGGCGGCCATCCCAGGGACTCGGACGTGACCTGGGATGCGACCATCCTCTCTCACCCCACTCTCTTTCCCGCAACACTGCTGCCATCTCCTCCAGCCTCAGAGATCACTGGAGTGTTAAAAGAGCATCATCTTTTCAGTTTGTTCATTGTTTCCTTTGCTGTGCAGAAGCTTTTCAGTTCAATGGATCCTACCATTTAGCTTTGTTTTTGTGGCTTGTGCTTTTGGTGTCAAGCTCAAAATCATCCTTGTGAAGACCCATGCCAAAGAACTTTTCTCCTATGCTTTCTTTTAGGAGTTTTGTGGTTTCAGGAGTTTTGTGATTTTTGTAAACCTTTAATCTATCTTGCATTGAATTTTGTGTATGGTATAAGAGATCTTACTTGCTCAACCAGGGATGGAAACTGTGCCCCCTGCATTGAAAATTTGGAATCTTAACCACTGGATGGTCAGGGAAATTCCAACTATAACTGCTTATTTGTCTGTCTCTCCAGTTATTCCTGTAAGTTTTCTTTAAGAATTTTAAAATTCCTTTGCTAAGTACATTCTGATTCACTATTCATATGTATTCTTGATGAATTAAACATTTTATCGTCAAGATAAATATCAGCTCTCTATATCTGGTCCTTGTCCTAAAAGTTACTTGATTGTGCTGTGCTTAGTCACTCAGGCATGTCTGACCCTTTGTGACCCCATAGCCTGTAGCCTGCAGGCTCCTCTGTCCATGGGGATTCTCCAGGCAAGAATACTGGAGTGGGTTGCCACGCCCTCCTCTAGGGCATCTTCCCAAACCAGGGATCAAACCAGGTCTCTTGCATTGGAGGTAGCTTCTTTACCATCTGAGCCACCAGGAAAGCCTGTCAATTAACCAATACAGCCTACCATGTTTTTTTAATTAATGTTTCCATAGCATATCTGTCAGCTCAACAGTAAAGAATCTGCTTGAGATGCAGGAGATGCAGAGACATGGTTTTGATCCCTGGGTTGGGGACATTCCCCAGAGGAGGGCTTGGGAACACACTGCAGTAATCTTGACTGGATGATTCCATGGGGTTCTCAAGAGAGTTGGGCACAACTGAGGGTCTAAACAATGACCACAGCAGATCTGTTTCCATCCTTTCATTTTAAATCCACTTGCCTTTATATTTGATGTCTCAAGTGGGTTCTTTATAGTTAGTTTTTATCTGATCCTTTTTTTTTTTTTTTTTTTTACTGAAATGACCATCTCTCTCCTTAAGATAGGGTCTAGAATCTTAGCATCAGACTTTATCCCATCAAGGTGAGCCAAAATCCCATCTAGTATCATAGACTTCGTTTTTCAGTTTTTCAGAGCAGTTTTAGAATTGAACGAGAAGCACAGAGTTTTTAGGCAGGCTACACAGGCAGGCTACAGTCAATGGGGTCACAAAGAGTCAGCACTTCCACATTCCACAGAGTAGCAGAGTCAGACACAACTGCAGTGACTTAGCACAAAGGCACACACCCCTGATTCCAATGCCCACTGCTGGTTTTCTGTCCAGAAGTAAAGATACCTGCACTCTCTGAACTTTGACCCCTCTCTCTTAGACTCAGAAGAATTGTTGGTCTGTTTGGGTTTTGTTGCCTGAGCTTTAGGCCTGGAAATCTGTAGAGACTGGAGATGTCATAAGTCTCACTTCACTTGTTTTCTTTTCTTTTTTAAAAATGGTTAAGCACATAACATTTAATCAGCGAATTCATTAATTTGGCTGCCTTGGACCTTAATCATGCCAGGCAGGATCTCAGTTGTGGCATGTGGGATCTAGTTCCCTGACCAGGGGTGGACCCAGGCCCCCTGCATTGAGAGCACAGAATCCCAGCCGCCAGACCACCAGGGAAGTCCCTCACCTCACTTGTTTTCTTCTCTCCTCAATTATGGTCCTGGACTGCTTGTGCCAGAGTCTGAATCAGTAGTTTCACAGGTTTTGCCTGGTTCCTTAGTTGTGTACTGTAGGAGGGCAGTATACAGTCCCATCACAGTCCATTTATTTTTTTAAATGCTGAATTCTTCAGTCCAAGCTCTTGTCTTTGAAGGTGTGCCCTTTCTTCCTGAGATACTCAGGTAAACAACTCCCCTCACCTCGGCAAGATTCCTGTTCTCTCCTGGAGCTGCGTGTTCCTGAATGATGCCCCTTGCTTTAGTTCCTGCTGAAGATCCCAGTCCCTTCGAGCTTTCCTGTTATTTTTCTGCATGTTTCAGGGGCAGTGATGCAGGTTCTATGAACAGGTTTCCGTCACTCTGGCTCCTTTTGCTTCCCTCCCTTTCCTTCCCATCCTCTTTCTATATCCTCAGCCTGTCTCATCTTGTGGAGGGGAAACTGCTAAAGGAGAGGTAACCCAGCTCTCAAGCTTGTGTAGACGGTGGTTGCAGTGAGCTGCCTGTACCACCTCATTTATTTTACCCAGCAGCTTCAGGCAGGAGGTAAGACCTTAGAAACGGGAGCTCTGTCCACTCTGCTCAGAGGGGATGGGGGGTGGAGGTCTCCTCTGATGGACCATGGGAGGAAGGAAGCAATGGAAACCACGTGGCCGCTGGTCGGCGGGGCTTTGCAGAGACCCACCATCATCACCCAGGGTCTCTGGGGAAGCTCTTCCCTGAGCCCTGCGCTCCCCGGGAGTGGCTGCTTCCTAAGCCTCCCCCACTCCCCAGTCCTCTGCCCACCCCCAAACCTACTCCTGGCTTCCCAGCCCTGGCATTTGGGGCTGCCCTTCTTGTTATGTGTTTCTTAGCTTCTGTTCATTTCTCCCACCAGCTATGTCTCTGTGTGTCAGTTATTGCAGGGTTGCAAAAACACGTTGTCCACATAATGCTAACACAATCTCAGCTGTAGTCTGTGGTCAAGTTTTGGTGAAGAAACTGATTTTCCAAGACTGTCTTGTGTCTATTTGCTGGGGGTGGGAGGGGGAGGGCGGGGGAGGGGTGTTCTGCAAAGGTTCTGCAACCCAGGAAAAGTTACTTCAGAGGGTAGACACATACAGCCCATTCCTGAGCGGCTTTCTTGGGGTGCCTCCCATCTTTTTCCTCTTCACTTGTCCACATTTGGTCGTGAGTCAGTCAGGTTCAACACAGAAATAACCCATTTCTTTAAGGAATCATCTCACACCATTATGAAAGTAAGTCCCAAAACAAACAAACATTTTGGCAAGTCCCCAAACAAACAGATCCAGTGCCAGTGCGGTAGACCAGCAGGACTCAGGGAGGAGCTGATCCTTGAGTTCAAATCTGAAGGCTGGCTGCTGGCAGAATTCCTTCCCTTTGGGTGGAAGTCAGTCTTTGTTCAGGCCTTCAACTGATTGGATGAGGCCCACCCATGTCACGCAGGGGTAATAATAACCTGGTTTACCAAAGTCCACTGATTTAAATGTAGGTCTCATTTCCAAACATCCTCACAGAAACACCCAGAATGACGTCTGGCCAAATATCTGGGCAGCAAGGCCGAGCCGCCTCCATACCTGAGATGAAGCACCACAGGGAGGTTCTCAGATTCGCTCTTCTCTGTCTTGTCTCCCTTTTCCTCACAGTGTGGGTTTCCAGCCATTAGAAGCTTTTAGATGGACAGCATTTGTGGTCCGGTAGAGGTGAGAGGACACATGGAAGTGGTCCTCCATCACTCCTGTCTGGCCCATTTACCCATTTTAAAATGAGACCTAAAGGGCTCTTTTTATTACAAACCCTGCATTTTGTCTTTGACAATTTTCAACTGAAGAAGAGCTTGCATAGAGTGAGGAGCACAGATCCTGAGTGTCCAGCTGGAACCCGCATCCCTGTCAAACTCTGGGATGGCCCCATCCAGCCCCAAGTGATCTTGACCCCCTCCCCTCCTCCTCTCCGATCCTCTCCGGCTCATCTCGTCTGCAGAACTCTGTAGAATCTTGGTGGGGAGGTAAGGACACTTTCTCAGCAGTGCAAGGACCTCCAGCTTTGTATTCCAGTAGTTCTGATAAGTTCCCATAGTTTAATGCCAGTAGTTCTCAACTCACATGGTTTTTCATTGTAGTTTATCGTTAAATAACATTTACCCTCATCTTCACTGAATGGTGGGCATTAGTCCCTTGGACTACAAGGAGATCCAACCAGTCAATCCTAAGGGAAATCAAACCAGAATATTCATTGGAAGCCAAATACTGATGCTCCAAAGCTTTGGCCACCTGATGCAAAGAGCCAACTCATTGGGAAAGACCCTGATCCTTGGAAAAATTGAGGGCACAAGAGGAGGTGGCAGCAGAGGACGAGATGGTTGGATGGCATCACAGTCTCATGGACACGAACTTGAGCAAACTCGGGGAGATAGTGAAGGACAGAGGAGCCTGGAGTGCTGCAATCCGTGGGGTCACAGAGTTAGACATGACTGGGAAAGCAACTGAACAACAATAAGAACAACAACAGTGACCTCTGGGAGGGGGAAGGGACCACGAACTTGTCTGGGTTTGGCTCCTGACAGGTACTGCATGAAGGCTTTTGCCTCAGTGACTGTGGAGCCAACACTGAGAACCAAGGAGGGCTTGGTCGTTTACTGGGCTCAGATTATACATGTGGCCTCTGCAGCAGGGAGCTGGAGGCACCACCAGGGTGGCAAATGGAGCCCAGGGTGTCCTGCACTATTTTCTGCTATTCTCAGCCTGTGAATCACCAGTGTTGTGGACAGACTGCCCCCTGTGGGTCTGATGCACTCAGGAGGCTCTGAAAACAGATAAAAAATAGAGGCTTTTTACTTAGGAGACCTAAAACTTACACAGCACACTCTCCCTACCATGGTGTCAGGTAAGGAGAGAATGCATGGGGGGCCTAGGCTTTTGCTTTTGTTCAGGTATAGGGTTGGGGTTCTGGGTTTTCGAGGATGCTGCTGCTGCCACTGCTAAGTTGCATCAATCATGTCCAACTCTGTGTGACCCTTAGAAGGCAGCCCACCAGGCTCCCCCGTCCCTGGGATTTTCCAGGAAAGAATACTAGAGTGGGTTGCCAGTGCCTTCTCCATTCAAGGATGCACTATTGGTGAATTGAAAACATACGAGGGAGAATTTAAAGTGTAGGAAGAGAAACCAACAAACAAGTGACCCAAATGGTCAGTTACAGAAATCAACCAAGGTTTCTAAAACAAAGGAGCCTGGGGAGGGGGCCGTGGCCTGGCCCTTCCCTGGTGTTTTCTGGAGTTCTGTGAGTCAGTCTAGCAAATCATACAACCTGAAGGGGGAGGTACTGGGATTCCTGAGTTTGTAGCCAAGTCGGGCAGAAGTGTGGGGGAGCTGGGGACCCAAGAGTTGGCATCTGAGGTGGGACAGTCTTGTGGAACTGGGATCATACCTGTGAGGCTGCCCCTCCTTCTGGGGTGGTTAGTGTCAGAACTGAGCTGAAGCCATGGGCACACAGTTGGTGTCAAGAAGGGAAAACACACAAACAAAACCCTCTCAGCCAGGACCTGTGAACCCTCTGAAATCTCAGTGTTAAGCAACCACTCTCGACTTCCACCTCCTGTCTTTCTGGCTCAACCCTTTGTAGATGAAGAACCTAGAATCCTTGACCTGATGCTGCTAAGCCCCTTCGCACGCCCCCGGGTTCAGCCTGTTTTCAGGATGCCTCATGCACAGCAGGTCCTGTCTCCCCACTAGCCCTGCTTGGACGCCTCCTTCCCCTCCGCTTGCCTTCACTCCCCATGACTGCTTCACGCGGCACCTCTTCCAAAGCTCCTGTCAGCTCCCCACACCCACTTTCAGCTGAGAGACGTCACGCCAGGTTTTCAAAGAAAATCAAAGCAACCAGAAATGAATTTCCCCAGTTGCGGCCCCCAGGTGTGTCCACGTCTGTGCCCAGTGTGGCGTGGGATTCTCTCCAAGCTCCTGCACACCTTCCTGTCTCTTCTCCCTGCCCCCCTTCCCCGGTACCCACCACCTCCTTTTTCTTTCAGCATCTTTGGAGAGATTCTGAGTGGTTTCTGTTTGATGATGACTCATCTTTGTTCAGGTGAAATATTCCTGTCCTATTTTTCTTAATTTATTTTATTTAACTTCTTGCTTTACTGATTCTTTTTTTGTTTGTTTGTTTTTTAATTTGTTCTGGCTCTTAGCTGTTGCATGCAGAATCTTTAGTTGTGACACATGAACTCTTAGTTGAGGCATGTGGGATCTAGTTCCCTGACCAGGGATCGAACCCATGCTTCAGCATTGGGAGCTCAGAGTCTTAAGCACTGGACCACCAGGGCTGCCCTGTACAATCTAAAGAGATTTGTAAGGGGGTAGACAGAATTGGGTTCCAGGCTACAGGGATTTCTCCCTATGATGCATGACTGTTACTATGAATACCTTCTTTCAATGGGTAACCAATGAGAATAACACAAATGGACCATCCACATTCTCATAACCAGATTCACAACTGTTGCCTCCTAAGAAGACTGCTTCCTACCAGTGTGGCCCCTCATGCGATGGTTAAGTTAGCACATCTCTTCTCCTTCCTGAAGCTGAGCTTCCTGTGTTATACAGCAGCTTCCCACTAGCTAGCTGTTTTTCATATGGTGGGATTATAACAGTCTTTTACCTTCACTTCCTGAATCCAGTCTACATATAGCTAACAAGTTTTTTCCATATTACAAAGTTGACAGTGTTATTTTCTCATTTAAAGTCCTTCAGTTTCTTCTCTTTGCTTACAAGACAAATTCAAATATCCAAACCTGAGTCTACATATCCTACAGTGTTTCCTTTTTCTTTAGCCAAAGGACACATGACTTCCAAATTCACATTGAAATCTACACCTTTCTATCTTTGCCTATGATCTTCCTTTTTCCAGGACTGGCTTCACCACTGTGTGTGTGTCTGCCTCATAAATACTGACTCATCCCTTAGACCATAAATCAAAAACTGACCTCACAGCAAAGATTTCTCAACCTATCCCCCTGCTCCCACCCCCACACTATAGGAACAGGAACAGCCCTTCCTTCCTTGAAGACCCCTCCTCCTCACTGCAGTGAATAGTGATGAACTGTTACAGTGTGGATCTATTTGATTCAGCTGAAAGCCCCTGCATTCTGGGAGCATATTTTGTTCATTTTGTACCTGATTGTGCCTAGAAACTGGAAATCGTGGGAGCAGAGGAAATGGGTTTCAGGAAGAATGGTGCTGAGCCCAGCTGCCCTGTGCCTGGAAAGGGGGCCAGAAGAGTGCTAGAAACTGACAACCAGGTGATGCCCGGAGGGACCCATCTGACTCCTATCTTTGTGTAATTCCTCTCACTTGAGTGCTTTGCCCAGAAACTTCAAGGATTAGATTACTATACTGGAGTAACATGAAGCAGGAGGATAAGCCACAATTCTGAGTAATGTACTTCCTTTTATTAAGCAGGAGGGACAAACATTTCCCCAGAGGCAGATAATTTGGCTTTTACTTAGTGCAGGAAGTATGGCTTTTTCATTAGTGCAGAAGTAGCCTTGCTAGGAACCGTGCATCAGAGCCTGTGTCAGCAGGTGGGAGCCAGGGATCATCAGTGTAGCATCACAGTGGAGGGCCTGGAGTGATCATGGAGGAGGTGTAGGGGTCCTGTGGTCTCTCAGTACTGTTGCCTGGAAAATCCCATGTGGAGGAGCCTGGTAGGCTGCAGTCCAGTGGTCGCTGAGCATGGGTCCATAGACTGAGGGATTTCCTGGTGACTTTCACTTTAATACAAAAGGGGGAAAGCAATCCACTAGGGGTGGCTTCCAAAGAGAGTGCACCATACGGTTAAGCATCAAGCTGGGTCTAAAATAGAGCACAAGAGAGGTACCAAACTACAAGGGGAGTTTATGATCACATTAAGTTAAGATCAGGACGTGGCTAGAAAAGTTAAAGGCTAATAGATGCAGAATGTGGCTCCTGCAGAAATGGAGGGCCATAAGTGTCAGTGTTCACATAATGGTTAGTCTTCTGCAAAGAAAAAACTTGGTTATCAATACAGACTGTAGGTTAGGAACAGTTCAAGTGGAGAAAAGACACAAAAGGGAAAAAAGAAAGAAAGAGGGGGAAAAAAACTTTTATTAATTCTCTGCAACCAATCACACACCTGTCTCATGAAATCTCAGTGGGACACGTGATGGGCAGATGGGTGCTCTGTTTCCCTTTATCAGAGACAGAGTGGGAGGAACGCTGCTCCTGAACGCACATTCCCAGCCTTTATCACGAAGCAGGCCCAGCAGTGGGGACCCCCTTCACTGGGTGAGAGGGACCTCCATCACTAAGTAACATCCCTCACTTAGTAACATCCGTCCATCTCAGTGTTGGAGAGACACTGACCTGGCTTTTCAGAACACTAAATCTCAGGATGGAACTTGCCATACAGCTCTGAGTAGAACTCCAAGCCCTTTAGAAATGTGGAACCCAGGAGGACCCATCCTGAAGGAGCCCCCGGAGCTTCAGTCCTGTTCAGGTCCCCCGCTGTGGCTCAGAGTCTTGCATCTGAGGCTCGGCAAAGCCATGGAAGCTGCCTTGAGCAGACAGAGTCCCTGGCTGGCACCCAGGGATAGGATTTTTCTGATGGAAAATAAGTTGTCTTGATCATAGTTCCTCGTGGTTTAGCTCTAAATGATATTTGAGAGCGTAGATATCATCTACATATATAATATATATATATATATATATATATATATAATATACAAATTATCTATAGCATAAGATATAATATATAATATCTGTTCTTTTATGGACCTTGCAGGCAAAATCTATACTACAGGGTCAATTTATAAACACGCTATAGTACTACACTGGAGAAAGAAGTGAGACTGAATCATTGTCTACTGTGTCTCTTCATTGAAAATGATGTTTTTCAGGGAATTCTGCTTAATGTTATGTGACAGCTTGGATGGGAAGGAAGTTTGGGGCAGAATGGATACATGTATATGCATGGCTGAGTCTCTTGGCTGTCCACCTGAAACTATCACAACATTATTAATCAGCTTTCCTCCACAGTTTTTTAAAAAAATAATTTAAAAAATGCTGTTTTATGAGATTTCCTTGAAGAGTGGGTAAGAGTGGTAAGAGTGGGTAAGACTCTGTATCCCAAGCATAGCACATCACGGTAAGTAGATCCCACATGCCACAACTACGAACTCAGTTCAGTTCAGTTCAGTCGCTCAGTGATGTCTGACTCTTGTGACCCCATGAACTGCAGCATGGCCAGGCCTCCTGTCCATCACCAACTCTGGAGTTCACCTCAACTTCACAAGTCCAATGAGTCATGAATCCATCCAGGCATCTCATCCTCTGTCGTCCCCTTCTCCTTCTGCCCCAATCCTTCCCAGCATCAGGGTCCTTTTCCAATGAGTCAAACACTTCACATGAGGTGGCCAAAGTACTGGAGTTTCACGCTTAGCATCATTCCTTCCAAAGAACACCCAGGACTGATCTCCTTTAGAATGGACTGGTTAGATCTCCTTGCAGTCCAAGGTACCCTCAGGAGGCTCTCCAACACCACAGTTCAAAAGCATCCAATTCTTTGGCACTCAGCTTTCTTCATAGTCCAACCCTCACATCCATACATGACCAGAGGAAAAACCATAGCCTTGACTAGACGGAACTTTGTTGGCAAAGTAATGTCTCTGCTTATTATATGCTATGTAGGTTGGTCATAACTTCCTTCCAAGGTGTAAGCATCTTTTAATTTCATGGCTGCAATCACCATCTGCAGTGATTTGGGAGCCCAAAAAAATAAAGTGCAACACTGTTTCCACTGTTTCCCCATCTATTTCCCACGAAGTGATGGAACCAGATCCATGATCTTAGTTTTCTGAATGTTGAACTTTAAGCCAACTTTTCACTCCCTCTTTGACCTTCATCAAGAGGCTTTTAGTTCCTCTTCACTTTCTGGCCAATAAGGGTGGTGTCATCTGCATATCTGAGGGATATTGATATTTCTCCTGGCAATCTTGATCCAGCTTGTGCTTCTTCCAGCCCAGGGTTTCTCATGATGTACTGTGCATATAAGTTAAATGAGCAGGGTGACAATTATACCGCCTTGACGTACTCCTTTTCCTATTTGGAACCAGTCTGGTGTTCCGTGTCCAGTTATAACTGTTGCTTCTGATCTACATATAGGTTTCTCAAGAAGCAGGTCATTGGTGGTCCTGATATCTCGCATCTCTTTCAGAATTTTCTACAACCTAGTACAGCCTAAATAAATAAACAGAACAAAATTGGGTTTTTAGTGATCTATGGTTTGCAGCACAGCAGATTTTTTTTTTTCTTTTAAGGAAGCTGATGATGCAGTTTATGTGCAAGACCAGGCATGACTTTCATAGAAGGGCATTTCCAAAAAGGGTCAGGGGTGTCATGGTGAGTTTCAAGGGAGTTTTCCTGCCATGGTTCCTCACCAGTTGAAAAACGGCCCTTGTCAGGAATTGGACAATTGCAGTGGCTTATTTTTTCCTTGGCAAGGTCTAAAGATGAGTCCTTTGCAGCTATGTTAATCCTGCAGATAGCACCCAGGGGCATCTCTGTACATCAGGGAAGGGTCTGTTGCCTCAGCAAGGAGGTCACACCCCAAGAAAGCATGGGGTGGCTCACCAGAAACCAGAGATGAATTCATATAGAATAGAGGAAGGGTTCTTTTAGGTCAAGTCTACATGAACTGTTAGTTTTCCAGGTTCAAAGCCAAACGAAGGCCATGTGGATCGTGGTTTGCTTCATGCCTGGGCTGAGAGTTAACTCATGGATTCATTCTTTAAAGGGAAGATAAATGCTGTGTCCCAAAACCCTTAACCTGTGAGTCGGAAATTGAGGCAGGTCTTTCCAGCAAAGCGCCTCAGTTCCTCAGGTAAGAAGGGGAGTCCCAGTTCTACAGATAAGATTTTGAAGACCAAATCCCTTTACATCTATGACTCCACAAACAGGTTTCTCAGCATGGAGCCCTGGGTGTTAATGGGCAGAGGCCGTTGTCCCCAGTTCCCTTGTCCTATGGACGGGCCGGGCGTCATGGCTTCTGACAGTCACGTGGAGACCTACCCGAGAAGGGGGCCAGGGCTGGGTCTAATGCTGTGCTCTCCCACTGACACTTTTACTAGTTTCTTCTTTGAATTTGTCCCACAATTATATTTTGACAATGAGCCTTGCTCAGTAGCTGTCACTTTTATTCAAATTATCTCTTTGAATTCCCCTAAACAAACCCACCAGGTAGGTATGCCCCAAGGTTATACAAGATGGTCCCGAGGACTAGAAAGCCATGTCTGAGGCCACAGGCAAAACTGACTTAAACAGTCGATTAAATTGGCTGCAAATCCAACAAAAAGTTGTGTCCAAGGCCATAGTCAACTAAGTGGCAGTGATGTAACTTGGAGCAAAATCGACCTCTCTTCCAATGTTCCTGCCTGTCTCCTGCAGTCACCACAGTGTCCTCAGAGCTTTACCAGGACATTCTCCTATAACTGGAAAGCCTGAATACTGCTGTCAAATGCCAGCTACCTGGTGCTAATGAGATCGGAATTGGGCGGGGCACAACCTTTAAAAGAATGATGGGACTTCCCTGGTGGTCCACTGGTTAAGAATCTGCCTTGGAGCACAGGGGATGTGGATTTAGTCTCTGGCCTGGGCACTAGGATTCCACATGAAAGAAAGAAAGTGAAGTGCTCAGTTGTGTCCGACTCTTTGTGACCCCATGGACCTTTGGCCACCAGGCTCCTCTGTCCATGGAATTATCCAGGAAGAATACTGCAGTGGGTTGCCATTTCCTTCTCCACATGCCATGAGGAGACTAAGCCAGTGTGCTGAGATGAATATCCTGCATACCGCAACTAAGACCTGAAGTAAATATACGTTTTTAAATCCCTTTGTAACACGGCAGCTAGGTGACACACCCAGAGGCGCCGTGACAATTCCAAGGCTGACCGGAAAGGTCAAAAAGGAGGTGCTGACCCAGTTCCTGGAATCCAACCCTTTCTGCAAAATAGCTGGAATACTCCTCCCACTCATTAGCCTATGAAAATGACCCACCCCTATTAAACGACCGACAGCCCCCATACCCTGGTGCTGGGCTTGCTTTCCAAGATGGCCCACACTCTCTGTGTAGCTTGTTTCCTCCCTGGATTGACCTTCCTTCACCATGACTCGCTCTTGAGTCCCCTGCTTATGCGAAGTCAAGTCCCCATATTCTGGCGACCATCCCAGGGACTCGACGTGACCTGGGATGTCGGACCCATCCTCTCTCACCCCACTCTCTTTCCCGCAACACTGCTGCCATCTCCTCCAGCCTCAGAGATCACGAGTGTTAAAAAGCATCATCTTTTCAGTTTGTTCATTGTTTCCTTTGCTGTGCAGAAGCTTTTCAGTTCAATGGATCCTACAATTTAGCTTTGTTTTTGTGGCTTGTGCTTTTGGTGTCAAGCTCAAAATCATCCTTGTGAAGGACCCATGCCAAAGAACTTTTCTCCTATGCTTTCTTTTAGGAGTTTTGTGGTTTCAGGAGTTTTGTGATTTTTGTAAACCTTTAATCTATCTTGCATTGAATTTTGTGTATGGTATAAGAGATCTTACTTGCTCAACCAGGGATGGAAACTGTGCCCCCTGCATTGAAAATTTGGAATCTTAACCACTGGATGGTCAGGGAAATTCCAACTATAACTGCTTATTTGTCTGTCTCTCCAGTTATTCCTGTAAGTTTTCTTTAAGAATTTTAAATTCCTTTGCTAAGTACATTCTGATTCAGTTATTCGTATGTATTCTTGATGAATTAAACATTTTATCGTTAGGATAAATATCAGCTCTCTATATCTGGTCCTTGTCCTAAAAGTTACTTGACTGTGCTGTGCTTAGTCACTCAGGCATGTCTGACCCTTGTGACCCCATAGCCTGTAGCCTGCAGGCTCTTCTGTCCATGGGGATTCTCCAGGCAAGAATACTGGAGTGGGTTGCCACGCCCTCCTCTAGGGCATCTTCCCAAACCAGGGATCAAACCAGGTCCTCTGCATTTGGAGGTAGCTTCTTTACCATCTGAGCCACCAGGAAAGCCTGTCAATTAACCAATACAGCCTACCATGTTTTTTTAAATTAATGTTTCCATAGCATATCTGTCAGCTAACAGTAAAGAATCTGCTTGAGATGTAGGAGATGCAGAGACATGGTTTTGATCCCTGGGTCAGGGGACATTCCCCAGAGGAGGGCTTGGCAACACACTGCAGTAATCTTGACTGGATGATTCCATGGGGTTCTCAAGAGAGTGGGCACAACTGAGGGTCTAAACAATGACCACAGCAGATCTGTTTCCATCCTTTCATTTTAAATCCACTTGCCTTTATATTTGATGTCTCAAGTGGGTTCTTTATAGTTAGTTTTATCTGATCCTTTTTTTTTTTTTTTTTTTTACTGAAATGACCATCTCTCTCCTTAAGATAGGGTCTAGAATCTTAGCATCAGACTTTATCCCATCAAGGTGAGCCAAAATCCCATCTAGTATCATAGACTTCGTTTTCAGTTTTTCAGAGCAGTTTTAGAATTGAACGAGAAGCACAGAGTTTTTAGGCAGGCTACACAGGCAGGCTACAGTCAATGGGGTCACAAAGAGTCAGCACTTCCACATTCCACAGAGTAGCAGAGTCAGACACAACTGCAGTGACTTAGCACAAAGGCACACACCCCTGATTCCAATGCCCACTGCTGGTTTTCTGTCCAGAAGTAAAGATACCTGCACTCTCTGAACTTTGACCCCTCTCTCTTAGACTCAGAAGAATTGTTGGTCTGTTTGGGTTTTTGTTGCCTGAGCTTTTAGGCCTGGAAATCTGTAGAGACTGGAGATGTCATAAGTCTCACTTCACTTGTTTTCTTTTCTTTTTTAAAAATGGTTAAGCACATAACATTTAATCAGCGAATTCATTAATTTGGCTGCCTTGGACCTTAATCATGCCAGGCAGGATCTCAGTTGTGCATGTGGGATCTAGTTCCCTGACCAGGGTGGACCCAGGCCCCCTGCATTGAGAGCACAGAATCCAAAGCCGCCAGACCACCAGGGAAGTCCCTCACCTCACTTGTTTTCTTCTCTCCTCAATTATGGTCCTGGACTGCTTGTGCCAGAGTCTGAATCAGTAGTTTTACAGGTTTTGCCTGGTTCCTTAGTTGTGTACTGTAGGAGGGCAGTATACAGTCCCATCACAGTCCATTTATTTTTTAAATGCTGAATTCTTCACTCCAAGCTCTTGTCTTTGAAGGTGTTGCCCTTTCTTCCTGAGATACTCAGGTAAACAACTCCCCTCACCTCGGCAAGATTCCTGTTCTCTCCTGGAGCTGCGTGTTCCTGAATGATGCCCCTTGCTTTAGTTCCTGCTGAAGATCCCAGTCCCTTCGAGCTTTCCTGTTATTTTTCTGCATGTTTCAGGGGCAGTGATGCAGGTTCTATGAACAGGTTTCCGTCACTCTGGCTCCTTTTGCTTCCCTCCCTTTCCTTCCAATCCTCTTCTATATCCTCAGCCTGTCTCATCTTGTGGAGGGAAACTGCTAAAGGAGAGGTAACCCAGCTCCAAGCTTGTGTAGACGGTGGTTGCAGTGAGCTGCCTGTACCACCTCATTTATTTTACCCAGCAGCTTCAGGCAGGAGGTAAGACCTTAGAAACGGGAGCTCTGTCCACTCTGCTCAGAGGGGATGGGGGGTGGAGGTCTCCTCTGATGGACCATGGGAGGAAGGAAGCAATGGAAACCACGTGGCCGCTGGTCAGCGGGGCTTTGCAGAGACCCACCATCATCACCCAGGGTCTCTGGGGAAGCTCTTCCCTGAGCCCTGCGCTCCCCGGAGTGGCTGCTTCCTAAGCCTCCCCCACTCCCCAGTCCTCTGCCCACCCCCAAACCTACTCCTGGCTTCCCAGCCCTGGCATTTGGGGCTTGCCCTTCTTGTTATGTGTTTCTTAGCTTCTGTTCATTTCTCCCACCAGCTATATCTCTGTGTGTCAGTTATAGCAGGGTTGCAAAAACACGTTGTCCACATAATGCTAACACAATCTCAGCTGTAGTCTGTGGTCAAGTTTTGGTGAAGAAACTGATTTTCCAAGACTGTCTTGTGTCTATTTGCTGGGGGTGGGAGGGGGAGGGCGGGGGAGGGGTGTTCTCCAAAGGTTCTGCAACCCAGGAAAAGTTACTTCAGAGGGTAGACACATACAGCCCATTCCTGAGCGGCTTTCTTGGGGTGCCTCCCATCTTTTTCCTCTTCACTTGTCCACATTTGGTCGTGAGTCAGTCACGGTTCAACACAGAAATAACCCATTTCTTTAAGGAATCATCTCACACCATTATGAAAGTAAGTCCCAAAACAAACAAACATTTTGGCAAGTCCCCAAACAAACAGATCCAGTGCCAGTGCGGTAGACCAGCAGGACTCAGGGAGGAGCTGATCCTTGAGTTCAAATCTGAAGGCTGGCTGCTGGCAGAATTCCTTCCCTTTGGGTGGAAGTCAGTCTTTGTTCAGGCCTTCAACTGATTGGATGAGGCCCACCCATGTCACGCAGGGGTAATAATAACCTGGTTACCAAAGTCCACTGATTTAAATGTAGGTCTCATTTCCAAACATCCTCACAGAAACACCCAGAATGACGTCTGGCCAAATATCTGGGCAGCAAGGCCGAGCCGCCTCCATACCTGAGATGAAGCACCACAGGGAGGTTCTCAGATTCGCTCTTCTCTGTCTTGTCTCCCTTTTCCTCACAGTGTGGGTTTCCAGCCATTAGAAGCTTTTAGATGGACAGCATTTGTGGTCCGGTAGAGGTGAGAGGACACATGGAAGTGGTCCTCCATCACTCCTGTCTGGCCCATTTACCCATTTTAAAATGAGACCTAAAGGGCTCTTTTTATTACAAACCCTGCATTTTGTCTTTGACAATTTTCAACTGAGGAAGAGCTTGCATAGAGTGAGGAGCACAGATCCTGAGTGTCCAGCTGGAACCCGCATCCCTGTCAAACTCTGGGATGGCCCCATCCAGCCCCAAGTGATCTTGACCCCCTCCCCTCCTCCTCTCCGATCCTCTCCGGCTCATCTCGTCTGCAGAACTCTGTAGAATCTTGGTGGGGAGGTAAGGACACTTTCTCAGCAGTGCAAGGACCTCCAGCTTTGTATTCCAGTAGTTCTGATAAGTTCCCATAGTTTAATGCCAGTAGTTCTCAACTCACATGGTTTTTCATTGTAGTTTATCGTTAAATAACATTTACCCTCATCTTCACTGAATGGTGGGCATTAGTCCCTTGGACTACAAGGAGATCCAACCAGTCAATCCTAAGGGAAATCAAACCAGAATATTCATTGGAAGCCAAATACTGATGCTCCAAAGCTTTGGCCACCTGATGCAAAGAGCCAACTCATTGGGAAAGACCCTGATCCTTGGAAAAATTGAGGGCACGAGAGGAGGTGGCAGCAGAGGACGAGATGGTTGGATGGCATCACAGTCTCATGCACACGAACCTGAGCAAACTCGGGGAGATAGTGAAGGATAGAGGAGCCTGGAGTGCTGCAATCCGTGGGGTCACAGAGTTAGACATGACTGGGAAAGCAACTGAACAACAATAAGAACAACAACAGTGACCTCTGGGAGGGGGAAGGGACCACGAACTTGTCTGTGTTTGGCTCCTGACAGGTACTGCATGAAGGCTTTTGCCTCAGTGACTGTGGAGCCAACACTGAGAACCAAGGAGGGCTTGGTCGTTTACTGGGCTCAGATTATACATGTGGCCTCTGCAGCAGGGAGCTGGAGGCACCACCAGGGTGGCAAAGGGAGCCCAGGGTGTCCTGCATTATTTTCTGCTGTTCCCAGCCTGTGAATCACCAGTGTTGTGGACAGACTGCCCCCTGTGGGTCTGATGCACTCAGGAGGCTCTGAAAACAGATAAAAAATAGAGGCTTTTACTTAGGAGACCTAAAACTTACACAGCACACTCTCCCTACCATGGTGTCAGGTAAGGAGAGAATGCATGGGGGGCCTAGGCTTTTGCTTTTGTTCAGGTATAGGGTTGGGGTTCTGGGTTTTCGAGGATGCTGCTGCTGCCACTGCTAAGTTGCATCAATCATGTCCAACTCTGTGTGACCCTTAGAAGGCAGCCCACCAGGCTCCCCCGTCCCTGGGATTTTCCAGGAAAGAATACTAGAGTGGGTTGCCAGTGCCTTCTCCATTCAAGGATGCACTATTGGTGAATTGAAAACATACGAGGGAGAATTTAAAGTGTAGGAAGAGAAACCAACAAACAAGTGACCCAAATGGTCAGTTACAGAAATCAACCAAGGTTTCTAAAACAAAGGAGCCTGGGGAGGGGGCCGTGGCCTGGCCCTTCCCTGGTGTTTTCTGGAGTTCTGTGAGTCAGTCTAGCAAATCATACAACCTGAAGGGGGAGGTACTGGGATTCCTGAGTTTGTAGCCAAGTCGGGCAGAAGTGTGGGGGAGCTGGGGACCCAAGAGTTGGCATCTGAGGTGGGACAGTCTTGTGGAACTGGGATCATACCTGTGAGGCTGCCCCTCCTTCTGGGGTGGTTAGTGTCAGAACTGAGCTGAAGCCATGGGCACACAGTTGGTGTCAAGAAGGGAAAACACACAAACAAAACCCTCTCAGCCAGGACCTGTGAACCCTCTGAAATCTCAGTGTTAAGCAACCACTCTCGACTTCCACCTCCTGTCTTTCTGGCTCAACCCTTTGTAGATGAAGAACCTAGAATCCTTGACCTGATGCTGCTAAGCCCCTTCTCACGCCCCCGGGTTCAGCCTGTTTTCAGGATGCCTCATGCACAGCAGGTCCTGTCTCCCCACTAGCCCTGCTTGGACGCCTCCTTCCCCTCCGCTTGCCTTCACTCCCCATGACTGCTTCACGCGGCACCTCTTCCAAAGCTCCTGTCAGCTCCCCACACCCACTTTCAGCTGAGAGACGTCACGCCAGGTTTTCAAAGAAAATCAAAGCAACCAGAAATGAATTTCCCCAGTTGCGGCCCCCAGGTGTGTCCATGTCTGTGCCCAGTGTGGCGTGGGATTCTCTCCAAGCTCCTTGCACACCTTCCTGTCTCTTCTCCCTGCCCCCCTTCCCTGGTACCCACCACCTCCTTTTTCTTTCAGCATCTTTGGAGAGATTCTGAGTGGTTTCTGTTTGATGATGACTCATCTTTGTTCAGGTGAAATATTCCTGTCCTATTTTTCTTAATTTATTTTATTTAACTTCTTGCTTTACTGATTCTTTTTTGTTTGTTTGTTTTTTAATTTGTTCTGGCTCTTAGCTGTTGCATGCAGAATCTTTAGTTGTGACACATGAACTCTTAGTTGAGGCATGTGGGATCTAGTTCCCTGACCAGGGATCGAACCTGTGCTTCAGCATTGGGAGCTCAGAGTCTTAAGCACTGGACCACCAGGGCTGTCCCTGTACAATCTAAAGAGGATTTGTAAGGGGGTAGACAGAATTGGGTTCCAGGCTACAGGGATTTCTCCCTATGATGCATGACTGTTACTATGAATACCTTCTTTCAATGGGTAACCAATGAGAATAACACAAATGGACCATCCACATTCTCATAACCAGATTCACAACTGTTGCCTCCTAAGAAGACTGCTTCCTACCAGTGTGGCCCCTCATGCGATGGTTAAGTTAGCACATCTCTTCTCCTTCCTGAAGCTGAGCTTCCTGTGTTATACAGCAGCTTCCCACTAGCTAGCTGTTTTTCATATGGTGGGATTATAACAGTCTTTTACCTTCACTTCCTGAATCCAGTCTACATATAGCTAACAAGTTTTTTCCATATTACAAAGTTGACAGTGTTATTTTCTCATTTAAAGTCCTTCAGTTTCTTCTCTTTGCTTACAAGACAAATTCAAATATCCAAACCTGAGTCTACATATCCTACAGTGTTTCCTTTTTCTTTACCAAAGGACACATGACTTCCAAATTCATATTGAAATCTACACCTTTCTATCTTTGCCTATGATCTTCCTTTTTCCAGGACTGGCTTCACCACTGTGTGTGTGTCTGCCTCATAAATACTGACTCATCCCTTAGACCATAAATCAAAAACTGACCTCACAGCAAAGATTTCTCAACCTATCCCCCTGTTCCCACCCCCACACTATAGGAACAGGAACAGCCCTTCCTTCCTTGAAGACCCCTCCTCCTCACTGCAGTGAATAGTGATGAACTGTTACAGTGTGGATCTATTTGATTCAGCTGAAAGCCCCTGCATTCTGGGAGCATATTTTGTTCATTTTGTACCTGATTGTGCCTAGGAACTGGAAATCGTGGGAGCAGAGGAAATGGGTTTCAGGAAGAATGGTGCTGAGCCCAGCTGCCCTGTGCCTGGAAAGGGGGCCAGAAGAGTGCTAGAAACTGACAACCAGGTGATGCCCGGAGGGACCCATCTGACTCCTATCTTTGTGTAATTCCTCTCACTTGAGTGCTTTGCCCAGAAACTTCAAGGATTAGATTACTATACTGGAGTAACATGAAGCAGGAGGATAAGCCACAATTCTGAGTAATGTACTTCCTTTTATTAAGCAGGAGGGACAAACATATTTTCCCCAGAGGCAGATAATTTGGCTTTTACTTAGTGCAGGAAGTATCTTTTTGCTAAGAAACCGTTCATCAGAGCCTAGTGTCAGCAGGTGGGAGCCGTGGGCTCTGATGCTGTAGCATCTCAGTTGGAGGGACCTAAGTGATCATCGCCGGAGAAGGCAATGGCACCCCACTCCAGTACTGTTGCCTGGAAAATCCCATGAACGGAGGAGCCTGGTAGGCTGCAGTCCATGTGGTCGCTGAGCATCGGACACGACTGAGCAATTTCACTTTCACTTTTCACTTTCATGCATTGGAGATGGAAATGCCAACCCACTCCAGTGTTCTTGCCTGGAGAATCCCAAGGACGGGGGAGCCTGGTAGGCTGGCGTCTACGGGATCACACAGAGTCGGACACGACTGAAGTGACTCAGCAGCAGCAGCAGCAAGTGATCATCACATTTTCCAGATGAGAAAACTAAGGTCTAGAAAAGAGAGGCTACTTCCCAGGGGTCCAGAGGCAAGTGGCATCTCTGGAGCCACAGCCCCAGTTTCCTGACTCTATAATTGGTGTTTTCTCAGTTAATGCTGAGACTCATTAATGACACTCTTTCATGGAGGAAGTGTCTAGAGTTCTGAATAATAATCGGAAGAGAAATCAGAAAATAAAAGAAGATTAAAAAGGTGAAATTAAGCAATGTTGTGCTATTTCCTTTTATGGACACTTTTTAATATTATTGCCAAAGTATTTTTGTCATTTTGAAACTAAACCATTTTTTTGTCTCCCTATTTCAAATGCACCTGATGAAGAACCCTCCACAGACCAAGGTACTGAAGACCCCAAGACTCTTCACCTCTTCTCAGCTGAGTTCCTTGCTTCCCCGCCCCTGCCGCCTACTTTCCTGGTGATTCAATGGTTAAAGTGCACGTCTAGGTATGATTTACTGCGTTGTCTCCCCAGACAGGTTTTCTCTCTTTTTCTTGCTGGCATGCTGCCCTATTTCCTCTTGATTTCCTCCCTTCTGCAGGGGGATCTGACCATCCGAGCCCTAAGGCCATGCCACGGTGTCACAGAGAGCTGTTCTCCACCTTCTATCTCCTCCAGTCCTCAGTGTTCTGGGTACTGCCTAGCGTTCGGACCCTCTGACACCCTCCACTCCCCCAGCAGCTCAGCTCTCCAGGGTCGGCGGTGATTGGCTCCCTGAGCTTGCTGAGGCAGGGGCAATGACGAGGCCCCCGCATTTTGCTGCCTCGCATCCCCTCCCCAACACACATACAGCTTTTACAATCGAAAAATGAGAAGGAATTTTCGAAAATAAAACGGTCTTCTTGCACTCTCATGATTTTTTTTTTATTTTTTTGCTAACATTTACAGAGAGAATTGATCCATCCTAAGCAAGCTATTGCACACACCACAATGAGGTGAGGCTTCATGGGCTAGAGTATTTCTTAATACAGGTAATTCGTCAATGTATTCTTGAGTGAAAAGCACCAAAGGATACCAGATAAGGGGCTTCCCAGATGGCTCTAGTAACAAAGAGCCCACGTGCCAATGCAGGAGATGCAGTTTTGATGCCTGGGTCGGGAAGATCCCCTGGAGAAGGGAATGGCAACCCATTCCAGTATCCTTGCCATGGACAGAGGAGCCTGGTGGGTGACAATCCATGGGGTCGCAAAGAGTGGACCACAAGCGAGTGACTAAACAACTGGACCAGCTTGATTAACGAATTCTGAGCGGAAGTGACATTTCCCTTCAGGGCTGGGGCCATTAATCGCCAGCACGAGAGTCCTGAGAGTGCTTTGCTCGGACACAGGACCAGCAGCACCCACGGTGGTGGCTGATTCTCGGGGGTGGGGGGTTTGATCAGAGCACCCGGGCCTTCCCGGGTTGGCATCATTTGGACAAGAATTAACTTTGGCTCTTTGAAGATACTAAGATCTGGAGGCGCTGTCACCACAGCACAGCCTGGAGCATGCTGTCACCTGAGGAGGGCTGCAGGGAAAATGCAGGACACCCAGCTTCGCTTGGATTACTGGTGAGCAACACATTACCTTGTAGGATAAGTATGTCCTGAGTGATGCACAGATCACATTTGAGCTAAAGTATTTGTTGATTTCATGTAATTCAGTAAGTACTCTAGTTTTCTGGGATTGTTGAATATTTAATAAAACAAGGTCTTTGGGTCAAACCCACTTGGGCTTGAGTTCAAGTGCTCCCTACATTCAATCTGCACTCCTTTGAACAATTACTTCATTTCTTAATCCCAACTTGTAAAATGGCCTACCCCGTAAATTTTGCTATGAGGAATATATTTGGGATAAAACATTAAAAGTTTCATTGTTTTAGTTAAGGAGGAAGTTCAGTTCAGTTCAGGCGCTCAGTCGTGTCTGACTCTTTGTGACCCCATGAATTGCAGCACGCCAGCCCTCCTTGTCCATCACCAACTCCCAGAGTTCACTCAAACTCATGTCCCTCGAGGCGGTGATGCCATCCAGCCATCTCATCCTCTGTCATCCCCTTCTCCTCCTGTCCCCAATCCCTCCCGGCATCAAGGTCTTTTCCAATGAGTCAGCTCTTCGCATGAGGTGGCCAAAATATTGGAGCTTCAGCTTCAGCATCAGTCCTTCCAATGAACACCCAGGACTGATCTCCTTTAGGATGGACTTGTTGGATCTCCATGCAGTCCAAGGGACTCTCAAGAGTCTTCTCCAACACCACAGTTCAAAAGCATCAATTTTCCGGCACTCAGCTTTTTTCACAGTCCAACTCGCACATCCATACATGACCACTGGAAAAACCACAGCCTTGACTTCACGGACTTTTGTTGGCAAAGTAATATCTCCGCTTTTCAATATACTATCTTGGTTGGTCCTAACTTTCCTTCCAAGGAATAAGTGTCTTTTAATTTCATGCCTGCAGCCACCATCTGCAGTGATTTTGGAGCCGCCAAAAATAAAGTCTGGCACTGTTTCCACTGTTTCCCCATCTCTTTGCCATGAAGTGATGGGACCAGATACCATGGTCTTAGTTTTCTGAATGTTGAGGTTTAAGCCACCATTTTCACTCTCCTTGTTCACTTTCATCAAGAGGCTTTTTAGTTCCTCTTCACTTTCTATCAAAAGGATGGTGTGAACTGCATATCTGACGTTATTGTAATTCTCCTGGCAATCTTGATTCCAGCTTGTGCTTCTTCAAGCCCAGAATTTCTCATGACGTACACTGCATATAAGTTAAATAAGCAGGGTGACAATAGACAGCCTTGACGTACTCTTTTTCCTATTTGGAGCCATTCTATTGTTCCATGTCCAGTTCTAACTGTTGCTTCCTGACCTGCATACAGGTCTCAGAAGAGGCCAGTCACGTCGTCTGGTATTCCCATCTCGTTCAGACTTTTCCACAGTTTATTGTGATCCACACATCAAAGGTTTTGGCATACTCAAAAAAACAGAAATAGATGTTTTTCTGGAACTCTCTTGCTTTTTCAATGATCCACCAGATGTTGGCAATTTGATCTCTGGTTCCTTTGCCTTTTCCAAAACCAGCTTGAACATCTGGAAGCTCATGGTTCATGTACTGCTGAAGCCTGGCTTGGAGAATTTTGAGCTCTGCTTTACTGGCGTGTGAGATGAGTGCAATTGTGTGTTCGTTTGAGCATTCTTTGGCATTGCCTTTCTTTGGGATTGGAAGAGGTCAACATGATTTCCTATTATTATTAGCATTACTGTTAGTCACGTGGAAATGATTTGTAAGCCGTAAAGTCCCCTGTAAATGTTTTCTATCACCATTACAATTTATGGGTTTACCACCAACTAGTTAAGGGCAATCATGGGAGGCTATTTTTCACTTCTTTAAACTTGTCTTTCATTATGTGTAAAATGGAGCAGGTCTCATATGCTATGCTTCTCTCAGATTTGATATTATTCCCTTCAGCACCTCACTGGATGAGGAATCAACTTGACCTTCCCTACTCTAGGCTCCACGGTCATGCACCGTATCACCCGACCAGTTGCATCTGCCACTTAACCCGATGTTGTGTGGATAAGACACACAAGTAAGAGGAAGAGAAGGTAGAGTAGCTTCATGATGGGAAAGGAGTTTTCGGAATTCCAAGTAGACCCAGTGTCTGGTGGCACACCTGAATCGGGGCAGGCGATCTGGGAGAGAGTTTGAAGACTTCAGGTGGAAAGAAAGTGCTTTTATCCCAGCAGAGATGTTCAGCTGGGCCTGGGCCTAATTTGAGGATGTTTCATCTTTGGACACATGGTCCAAGTGTTTACCTGTCGTAAAGGAAGAGGTTTGCAAGAAGTCAGGGTTTCCACATTGATTCTCACTTCTGCTTATGGCTCTGAGGTTTGGAGCATTTTTTGGAGAGAAATCATAAAACACTGAATTCTGTTAGAAAATTATTCATTTCTTTTTTCACCTTTATTTCATGTCTCTGCATCTGTCCATTTCTCCTTTCAGAATAAACACTCTCAATCCATGGGTTGCAAAGAGTTGAACACGACTAATTGACTGAACAACAACAACCCAACACACATACAGCTTTTACAATCGAAAAATGAGAAGGAATTTTCGAAATTAAAACGGTCTTCTTGCACTCTCATGATTTTTTTTTTTTTTTTTGGCTAACATTTACAGAGAGAATTGATCCATCCTAAGCAAGCTATTGCACACACCACAATGAGGTGAGGCTTCATGGGCTAGAGTATTCTTAATACAGGTAATTTGTCAATGTATTCTTGAGTGAAAAGCACCAAAGGATACCAGATAAGGGGCTTCCCAGATGGCTCTAGTAACAAAGAGCCCACGTGCCAATGCAGGAGATGCAGTTTTGATGCCTGGGTCGGGAAGATCCCCTGGAGAAGGGAATGGCATCCCACTCTGGTATCCTTGCCTGGAGTGTCCCATGGACAGAGAAGCCTGGTTGGCTACAGTCCATGGGGTCACAAAGGGTTTCACGTAACTCAAGTGACTTAGTACACATGCATACCAGGTAAATCATTGATATGTTTTGCATGTCTTCCTTCTCTCCACTTGGTTTTCCTTTATAGTGCTCATATTTCTCTTTTTCTTCATATGTAAGTCTCAAAAGTAACAAGTCTTGTTTTATTATGTTACAGTCTCAGCACCTAGAAGAGTTCCTGGCATAGAGCAGGTAGTCAAACATTTGTTTCTATGAATAGGTACTAGTGTGAAGAGTCAACATATAGGTGAATAAATAAATGGATGAATGGAGAGAATGAGGGAGGAAAGCAGAAAAGAAAGGAAGGCTTGGGCATAATCCTTAGGGTTTTGAAGGCCTGTAGAGAGCCCATTAAGTTGCTTTATCCCAAAGTGTTCCTGAGCACAAGCACCCACTCACCCATTCCCAACATAACAGGTCAAAACAGGTCATAATACGTCATGGTCTTTAGCCTTCACTCACGACCTCTCTTCCATCTTACCTGAACTATATGTTCTGACGTTTTTCTCTCTGTCCTGAGGCAACTTAGCAATAAAATGTTTTCACTTTTAATCTTTTGATCAGCATTTGAATCTTTCACTAAGTGGAAATCTATTTTAGTTTAGTGACATCAACCTAAAAACAGAGCAAGTGTTTGTAGCAAGCTGTTTAAATAAGTCTTACTTAATTCTACAGAATAGCTGTGAGGGTTTTACTTCCTTGGCCCCAGCAACAGTACTTTTACAATAATAGAAAGAAAGTATAGACTACAGGCAATTGGCCGCCTCTCTCTTATACTTTTATACTGAAAGTGATCCTTTACCCTGACTCCCTAATTGTTATGCATCTATTCCCACCCCTTCTTCAACTATAGATCTCTCTCTCTCTCTCCTGGAAACCTACCTTGCAGATGGCTCCTCTGCCCTTCTCAGGTGGATTGTGGCAGAGACACTGGGAGCCCCTGTCCATGGCTACATGATTAGAGGCTAGGACAACAAAGGGTGGAGGAAGGGGTGAGTGAGGTCACACAGGATGCCTCCTGATCCCCGTTGGCAGGAGTCATCCTGGCGGAGAGGTGGGGGACCAGCCAGACTCGTTGGCATTGTTGCCACCAAAATCTTGGTTTTCTCTGCCCACTGGAGCCAAATAAAATTTGCAGAGACAGAGTTTGGGGCAAACAGAAAGATGGCTTTAATCATTAAGCCGGCAGAAGGGAGAATACAATAGGTTCCTGCCTCTAGGAGCCTGTCTCCCCTCCATCGGGAATCCAGGGGATCATACAGTCAGGGCTCACAGTCATGTGTTGGAGATATGGAACAAAAGGTGTAGTGGTCCTGAATTCTCTCTTTTTGCACTGTTTGGAAACAGTCACTAGGCCAGTGTCAAGTAGCTTGGTATTTGGGTCTGGCAGTTGGTCCCGGTGCTTGGGTCCATTGTCCTTTGGGGATGTCCTGGTGACTTTCTTCCTGTAATACAAAAGGGGGAAAGCAAACCACTAGGGGTGGTTTCCAAAGAGAGTGCACCATAAAGTTAAGCATCAACATGAGGTTAAAATAGAGCAAAGAGAGGTACCAAACTACAAGGGGAGGTTTATGATGCCATAAAGTTAAGTTCAGGACGTGGCTAGAATAAGTTAAAGAATCATTGATGCAGAGTGTGGCTCCTGCAGAGTTAGAGGGCAACAGGTACAGATGTAGTTTGCATAATAGGTTAGTCTTCTGAAAAGAAGAAACTTAGTTATCAATGCAGACTGTTGATTGTCAGCAAAGTAATGCTCAAAATCCTCCAAGCTAGGCTTCAACAGTACATGAACTGAGAGCTTCCATATGTACAAGCTAGATTGAGAAAAGGCAGGGGAACCAGAGATCAAATTGCTAGCATATGTTGGACCATAGAAAAAGCGAGACATTTCCAGAAAACATCTACTTCTGCTTCATCAACTATGCTAAAGCCTTTGACTGTGTGGATCACAATAAACTGTGGAAAATTCTGAAGGAGATGGACTACCTGACCTGCCTCCTGCAAAACCTGTATGCAGCTCAAGAAGCAACACTTAGAACCAGACATGGAAAAACAGATTGGTTCCAACTGGGAAAGTAGTAAGTCAAGGCTGTATTGTCACCCTGCTTATTTAACTTCTGTGCAGAGTTCATCATGTGAAATGCCAGGCTGGATAAAACACAAGCTGGTTCGGGATTGCTGGGAGAAATATCAATAATTTCAGATTGCTGATGATACCACCTTTATGGCAGAAATTGAAGAGGAACTAAAGAGCCTGTTGATGAAGGTGAAAGCAGAGAGTGGAAAAAGCTGACTTAAAATTTGACATTCCAAAAACTAAGATCATGGCATCTGATACCATCATTTCATGGCAAATAGATGGGGAAACAGTGGAAGCAATAGATGACTTTATTTTTTAGGCTCCAAAATCACTGCAGATGGTGATTTTAGCCATGAAATTAAAAGACGCTTGCTCCTTATAAGGAAAGCTATGACCAACCTAGACAGCTTATTAAAAAGCAGAGACATTAGTTTGCCAACAAAGGTCCATCTAGTCAAAGCTATGGTTTTTCCAGTAGTCATGTATGGATGTGAGAGTTGGACTATAAAGAAAGCTGAGCACTGAAGGATTGATGCCATTGAACTGTGGTGTTGGAGAAGACTCTTGAGAGTCCCTTAGACTGCAAGGAGATCCAACCAGTCCATCCTAAAGGAAATCGGTCCTGAATATTCTTTGGAAGGACTGATGGTGAAGCTGAAACTCCAATACTTCGGGCACCTGATGGGAAGAAGTAACTCATTTGAAAAGATCCTGATGCTGGGAAAGATTGAAGGTGGGGGGAGAAGAGGATGACAGAGGATGAGATGGTTGGATGGCATCACTGACTTGATGGACATGAGTTTGAGTAACCTCTAGGAGTTATTGATGGACAGGGAGGCCTGGCATGCTGCAGTCCTTGGGGTCACAAAGAGTCAGATATGACTGGGCAACTGAACTGAACTCTAGCATATGAGATCTTAGTTCCCTGGCTAGGGATTGAACCCATGCCCCTTGCATTGGCAGCTGGAGTTTTAACCACTGGACCACCAGGGAAGTCCCTGCTTTTAGTTTTTGTAGCTGCACTAGATGGAGGCAAGAGGTAGAAACAGTTTGGGTCTCACCCCTGAGTAAGCATGAGAAATGAGACCCAGGACCGAGGTGGAAAGGCTGGCCTTGGACCAGAGCATGAGCCCATTTGGCTCAAGAGTGACATGGGAAAGCCATCATCTTCCCGGTGCTGAAATGACACAAGCATTCCTCCCATGCAGGAGTCCAACATGACACCCAGAAATGTTATGGCAATAAAACATCAACAGATACAAGAATGCAAATTAAAATTAAGTAGAAATTAAAAACTGAAATCCCAACAAAGAATATGATCAAAATTTAATAGAAACAGTACCACGAAACCCCACTTAATGGCAGATAAACGTTCCACGATAACAAAACAAACTAAAAATAAAGGATAAAAGGGATACAAGATATATGAGGTGTAAGACTGAGTCCCAAATACAACCTTCGAGATGAAGAAGAGTTGGCAGATGTACCATGGGCATTTCTGTGAAAAAAGAAATATAAAGTTGAGTAAAATGTTGACAGCTGTTATCATTCTTTTCCTCCATTAAACATACACAGGTTTGTCTCTTTTGAGCTGCTAATTTTAGGCTCAAGACATGATTTTAAGCTACTGCTGTATTGATTTCCTGTGGCAGCTGTAGCAAATTGCCACAAGCTACATGGCTTAAAGGACACATACTTGTAATTGTGGTTCTGAGGATCCAAAGTCCCAAATGGATCTCATTGGCTTCAAATCACGGTGTCAGCAGGATGCTGTTCCTTCTGGAGGCTTCCTTCCTTCTAACTCAGAAAAGCTGCCTGCCCTCCTTGGCTTATGGCCTCTGCACATCAGTGTGAGCTGATGAGAGGCTGGTTTAGCCTCTCAGCGTGCATCTCTGACACTGGTCTGTGTCCCTCCTCCACATCTAAGGCTCCTTGTAATGAGATGGCATTGAGCACAGCCAGATACTCCACGTCATTTCCCTATCTTAAGGCTGAATGGTTAGGTACCTTTAATTCACCTGTGCTGTAATTCTCACTTGTCATGTGACTGCCCTTTCAGGCTACTGAAACAGAAACACCATAGGCCAGGTGGCTCTTTCTTTGCACTTTGTTTTTAACTGAAGGATGATTGCTTTACAGATTTTCGTGGCTTTCTGTCATAGAAAAACAAGAATCATCCGTGGGTTCACCCATGTCCCCTCCCTCTTGAACTTCGTACCATCTCCTTCCCAATCCACCTTTCTAGCTGGTCTCAGAGCCCCTGTTTGATTTCCTGAGTCCACACAGCAAATCCATGCTGGCTATCTATTTTACATGTGGTATTGTAATAGGTGGCTTACTAACAACAGACCCTTACTTCTCAGTTTGGAGGCTGGGAGCTCCACGATCAGGACAGAGCAGGTGGCTGGCGGACAGCGGTCTCCCTGTGTCCTCAGAGGGCACAAGGGTGGGCCATCTCTCTGGGGTCTCTTTCATAAAGGCCCTCATTCCACCCAGGATGGTCCCACCCTCATGACCAAATCACCTCCCAAAGGCCCTGTCTCCTAACACCATCCCCTTGGTGACCTCAGCTTGCACTGAGGGAAGCGTTAGTGCAAAGACCAGAGAACTGCTCATACATACAGTGTGCACCAGCAAGGCTCTTGGTTTAACTAGCAAACCCTCTGAAGAAACTGCAAGCAGGCTGAGGTCAGCCTGCTCGCCCCGCCCCCTGAGGTCTCTGTGTTCTGTGCTGTGTTGTCTTCACTGAACTGTGCTTTCCACAGGACTTGTTTTTCCATAGCATCTAGTTGCATCATATCATGTACACACAGAGAGACATGCTTCATCCATGTCAACTCTGTCATTCAGTTGATGACAATTTGTGAAGCAATGTCTCATCTCATGCCAGCACATACAGGAATAGGACAATCCATGCCTATAGAGATCTTATAGCCCCAAAGGGAATCAGAAGGGTATCCACGTGCGCACAAGGCAGGAGTAAAGAAGCACAAACCAAATGGAAGTGAGGGCTGCAGGGGACAGGGGAAGGGGGTTTCCTCCTGGAGCGGGGGCGGGGGCTTTCCTATGGGACTGGTGTGCTGGTGATTCTGGACCCCTGGTGTGCATGTTTGAGGAGAGACGCGGGGCAGGACATGGTGCCCTGGTCTGGGAAGCAGGAAGGACAGCAGACATAGGGGCTGGGGAAGGTCAGGCCCCAAGGAACAGGGGGTCACACCCCTGGAGCACAGAGCACCCCAACACAATTCCCCAATGGTCCGCATGGGGAGCTCAAGAGCATCCTCAGGGATTTCAGAATTCGCCTGGGATCAGAACACCACACAACAACCTCAATGACCAATGGGAAAGATCTTTAACT